>NC_056729.1:1586124036-1586424036 GCF_019279795.1 Protopterus annectens
GTGTTAAACTGAATGCAGTGCCGGGGTAATTGAAAGAGTCATAGATCCTAAAGGCAGCCGTGTTCCAATTGTACCACTAATAAAGGAAATGGCCAAAAGAGAATTTGTGTTGATCTAAAAATGAAAATGATACACTCAAGAGAGAAATGTTTAAGCTGCTATCTTGGAAGAAGTAGTATTCAAGGTAATTGGTTTATGTTAGAAGCATCTTGTAGGCAATACTTTTAAATGAATCTAATATCAATGATTACAATGTAATATTATGCAGACAGTTATGGAAGGCCTTCACATTGAAGAAGATGATATCCAGTACATAAAAATTTATTTCATTTCTAAAATACCAAAATTCAATTTTTTCTTTTAATTACTGATCCAAACTTAACACATCAGTTATATACAATCAGCAAATCCATTCTACTCACTTAACTTCAAAATGATTACCTATGGTAAAACTCTTATATACACAGCTCATGGCAGTCAATAATAAACGTCTAACTCCAGTCATTCTTAATAAATTCTATTCCTCAACATCACCAGATTGTTCTTTTTGCAAACTTCAAAAAGCTACATATATTATGGAGCTGTAAATGTTTCTTGAAATTATGGTGCTCCCTGAAAGTCAAACTAGAAAAAACGGGATATGAAAAATCTACCCTGTCTTAGGAATTTGCACTATTGCATATTCCCCCACACAGCTTATCCCAACAAGATATGCATATTTTAATTACATTATTTTCCATGATTAGACTTCCCATTACCCAAAACTGGCCGGATAGAGCCAACATTTCATGGGATGGTTTTCAACAAACTGCTATTAGGTATATAACAAGACATACATTATTTTTACCAATCATACTAGACTTTCTTATTATGATAAGTATTGTAAAAAAAACTCTTTGATTGCATCTTATAATAAATCTCTTAATTTTACTATTAATGTTAATCAGATCTATTTATTAATTTTCCAATTTTTAATTAGGACATCTATTTAAGGTGCTTTCTTCTTTTGAATATATCTTATTGTCATTCTGTTAAAACCTTTCTCTCTCTCTCTCTCTCTGTATATATATATATATATATATATATATATATATATATATATATATATATATATGAGACTTCTTTTTGGCATTTGGCATTTATTGTATACATATTTTTGTATATATTGTCCATGCTACCATTTCTATTTATTACAACTGTGTTACTATTGTTGTTATTAAAAGTTTGAATACCAAATAAAGATATTTGAACAACAAAAAGCATCTGGAAGGTTTTGGCAAACACTCTATATTCATACACAAAACACACATACATATATGCATGCATACACATACAGCCACACACACACACACACACACACACACACAAACACACACACACACACACACACACACACACACACACACACAAAAACGCCAAAACAAAAATCCACATTGCAACTGTATATGCAAACACACACACTCACATAGATGTACATATAGGCAGTGTTTTTTTTTTTTTTTTGTAAATAAAAACGTGGCAGTACGCATACACTGTGTTTGGGTCAACTCCCCCCCCCCCCCCAAAAAAAAAACTTCTTTTTTCTCCTTATCTTCTTTCATGAAAAAATAAATAAATAAAATCTTCTCTCTTAATAATATAGCAAGTCACTTCTCACAGCAAATTATTAAGGATGATAGAAGATAATAATCTCCCATTACTTTGAAAAAGGCTACTTGCTATGTGGATTATTAATAGGAAATGATGAATCATTGTAACAATATTTATTTACAGTCATTAAATCGCAGTTCAGAAAAAAATTATCAGGAACCAGGAAAATATATATTAAGTAGCCCATGGGTTTATATATATATATATATATATATATATATATATATATATATATATATATATATATATATGTAAATGGGCACCTGCAGGATTTTTTGCAGAGTGGTACAAACCCAGAGGCCCCCCCAAATCAGCCACCCCATGCAGCCATTCCAGTGTCCCATTACTTAGCTATTTCTTCCCAGTTGCCATGAACACTGTTCAAAACTCTCAGTGTGCATTATGTTTTCTGCTTTACTTCTACAACGATTACAGACATTTGGATTTAATTTAAAACTTTTATTTCAAATTGTGTAGCACAAAAACTGATAGACATTTGCTAAACAAAGCAATGCAGACTCAAAGTGAAAGCAGACTAAACACTAAAACTGCTCTTTCTTTGAAACTCACATTAACTGAAATAGTTCTGAAACCCACATTCAAAGAAAATACATCTGACCAGTGGTAGATTAAGTTTACCTTTGGGCTGTTTTCAAATCATAGGTCCCTTGCTCACATTTTTAGAATCATGCAAAAGTTCTTTGATTCACCTTCCTGATTGCATTAAATTATAATATATAATAATTAAATTATATACAAAAGAAAGAAACTGTTGCAAAAAAGAGTAAAATCCCACGATTGGAGGAACTCCCTGGTCAGCCTAAGTAAGAAGCTGAGATCCCTCATAAAATCCTCCAAAGCTAGTTATGAAAACAAAATCACCACTGATTCTAAAGACAACCACAAAGCATTCTATAGCTATGTCAAGAATCTCAATGGCAACATTCAGATCTGCTCTGAGTTACAGCACAATGACACCAAATATACAGAACCAACTGATATTGCCAACATCCTGGCAGATAGGTTCAGTGCTAACTTTACCCCCCTCTCACCCCCTAAAGGGCCCATATTTATACTGGAAGAATGCAAAGTTCCTGTAACCATGGCTGCACAGGTAAAAACCTCACTCTCCAAAGCCAAGAACACAGCATCCATGGGACCTGACAACATCCCAGGCTGCCTTCTACACGAACTACAGAATGAACTGGCACCCCACCTAAGTACCATGTTCAGTCATAGCCTCATCTCAGGCTTTGTGCCCATTGAATGGCGCACTGTGATGGTTATCCCACTCCACAAAGGGGGGGGCCACAACAGACCCTGGGAACTACCACCCCATTAGCCTGGCGAGCCTGGTCTGCAAGGCCATGGAACGTATCATCATGGAACTCATAAACAAAGACATTGGAGATCTCCAAACTCTGGACCCCACACAGTTTGGGTTTGTAAAGGCAGATCATGTCCCCTAAACCTGATAGACTTCTTTGAAGTAGTCACCAAAGCCATAGATGAGAGTAAGGTGGTTCACATAGCCTATCTAGATCTTGCCAAGGTGTTTGACACCTTCCCCCACTCTGGAATTATAGATAAACTCACTAAACTAGGTATAAATCCCTATGTCACAAGATGGGTTGCCAACTGGCTTACTGACAGAACCCACATTGTGAAAGTAGCAGACTCCAAATCAGACTTCAGACCAGTGACAAGTGGAGTACCACAGGGTTCAGTCCTGGGTCCTCTCCTGTTTGGTATCTACTTCTCTGAAGTACATGCTAACACAAAAGGTCTTTGGCTAACTAAATTCACAGATGATTGAAAACTAGGAGCTATAATTGAAACTCCTAATGATGTGGACATCCTACAAAAGGGCATCACTGAGACAGATGCCTTGTGTCAAAGCCATGGCCTCAAGCTCAGTGCCAAAAAGTGTGTTGTCATCCCCTTTGGTAAAAACTCTGTACCCATGAACTACCACATAGATGGTAGTCTACATAACACCAAAAGTGTGATAAGAGACCTTGGGACACAGGTGGATAGTAGTCTCTCCTCTGATAATCACATCGCCACAGTGGTCAGGAAATCCTTCTACATGGCACACCTCATCACAAAAGGTTTCTCATCCAGAAAAAAAGAGGTCATTGTTCCCCTCTACTCATCACACATTAGACCCAATATAGAGTACAACGCCCCTTTTGGTATGTACCTCATAACACATCTACAACAACTGGAAAGGCTGCAAAAATACCTCACAAAGAGGATTACTGGCCTCAAACAGATGCCTTGTGCAGACCGTCTCAAAAAACTCCAGCTTTACTCCGTCGCATATCGCCTACTCAGAGGCGATCTCTGCCTAACATACAAAGCTATGTCAAACCAAGAGCTGTTGGACATGCTCCACTTAAAGAAATCCCAGTCCCTCCGAGCTACACACTCTAGGGACCTACACCTTGTCACCACAATAAACAGAACATGCTGGAGGAATAGAGTCCTGTTCCAGAGACTTCCCATACTCTGGAACAGACTACCTATCTATGTCAAACAGAGCTCCTCATTAGCACTCTTCAAGAACAATCTTGATGATTGGATGGGTAATAGGAAATTCACCCAGGGGATCACTTCTGTGGTTCTGCTTGACAGGGGCACAAGAAAATAAAAGCCAGGGTACCTTTTTGGCTAGGCTTGTATAGGCCCTAGGGCCAATAGCCTAGTACATACCTATGAAGCTATGAATACAGCACCACTTGTTAGAGCATGTTTTAAATTCATAGTTTCGAACATTTTCCATTCATAGTTTCGAACATTTTCCAGTAAGCAATGAAACAAAACATATGAACCAATAATGACAAAATTGCCCAGTTCAGAACATTTCAACCATAAAAGGTCACTCAAACATCTATCATTACAATCAACCAATATCAGTCAATATGCACAGTCTCTGAAGAAGTAAACATCATCTGAATAATTACACATTAAAAATATCTGTAACTAATGAAAAGGTTGCTGCTAGCAAACAACTTTATATTTCAATTTTTCATCTGCAAATTCAGTGCTTGCTGCCCTTGAAGCATAAATTGCCTGTGTTACATTAATAAAATGGTATGCTGGTAATATTGCAGTAGGGAATGGATGGCAAACTGATAACAGGTTTGTAGTTACTTGGCATCTCATCCAAAGGAGGACATACTGAGGACTGCAGCACCCCCACCCCCTTAAAATACAACAGAGTATTATCAATCCATCTACATGCTGTGGGAGTAGAATCCACAGCCTTCTGCATCAAGATAGAAATATGCTACCTGTTGAGCTGCTAACACTGTTTTAAAATTCTATACCACAATAGTGATTCCGTTTGCTAAACCAAACAGTTGCACATTATAAACAGACCTAGCATGAGCAACAGTAAACTTCTCTTCCCTTGAAACTCACAGTTCCTTGAAAATGCACCTGAAACTTAGTTCCTTGAAAAATGCAGCTGGGTAGTTGTAGTAGAGGATTCATAGAGAATCATGGACCTTATTAATAAAAATATTGGAAATCTCCAAACAATCGAACCCACCCAGTTTGGCTTTGTCAAGGGAAGATCATGTCTGTTAAATTTAGTGGACTTCGAGACAGTCACCAAAGCCCTAGCTGAGGGCAAATCTATGTATACGACCTACATAGACTTAGCCAAGGTCTTTGACACAATCCTCCACTCAGGCATCATTGATAAACCACCCAGCTGGATATCAACCCATATATTATCAGGTGGGTTGCATACTGGCTCACTGAAAGAACTCATACGGTCAAAATAGGGGACTCCACCTCCTCCAGCAGACCGGTAACCTGTGTTTTTTCACAGGGATAGGTTCTGTGACCCCTAGTGTTCAGAATCTACTTCTCCAAAGTACAGGTTAAAACTAAAGGACTGTGGCTGCCAAAGTTTGCTGATGACTGTAAACTGGGAGAGAGCATTGAAACCCCTAACAATGTCAACATCCTGAAAGAAGGTCTTACGCAGACTAATGACTGGTGCCAAAATCATGGTCTTAAACTTAATGCAAAAATGCATTGTCATCCCCTTCAGCAAGGGTGATGTTTCTGCAAACTATCACATCAACAGCAATACCCTAAACATACAGTCAGTGGTGAGAGATGTGGGCACACATGTAGAAAGCAGCCTTAACTTCGATCACCATGTCTCCACAGTGGTTAGAAGGGCATTTTATATTACTCATCTCATAAGTAAGGGCATTACCTCCAAAAAAAGAGGTTATAACCCCCTTGTATACTTCCATCATCAGGCCAATAATTGAGTACAACGCTCCTTTTGGTATGCTCCTTTCCAAACACCTGCAGCAATTGGAGACACTACAAAGGTTCCTTACAAAGAAAATTCAGGATCTTCAAGCTCTGTCTTCTGCAGACAGATTGGAATCCTTGTCACTTTTCTCTCTGTCATACAAATGCTCAGAGGTGACCTGTGCCTTGCATACAGAGCAATCACTGACCCAGCTTTAATGGAAATGCTGCACATATGCAAATGGCACATGGGTCACTCACTCAAAGGACCTTAACCTGGTATGTGATATTAGCATAATTGCTGGAGAGACAGATTTGTCTCACAGAGGTTGACCCACTTTTTGAACAAGCTTCCTATTCATGTTAAACAATGCCCTTCATTGGCCCTATTTAAATGTAATTTGGATGATTAGATGGGTAATTGGAAATTCACTTCAGGGGTTCCACCTGTGTCCCTTTTGGACAGGGGCAATAGTTGTTGAGTTTAGTGTCTGTTTGAATCAGACACTTAGGAACACGGTTTGAACTTAGCTAGGCTTGTAAGGGCCCTGGAGCCGTTAGCCTAGTAACATCCTATGATTTCAGGCTCTTGTTCCTGTAGCTAAGGTACATGGTTTGAGCCTAAGCAAATTAGTAAACAACTGCAAACCCTAACTAGGGCATTTCACTCTCTGGCGCACACAAACACAAACACACACACACACACACACACACACACACACACACACACAAACACACACACACACACACACACACACACACACACACACACACACACACACACACACACACACCATACCTCTCAACCTCTTAGCGCAAGAAGTCTGAACAAAGCCTGTCATAATGGGGGGAAAGGTCCAAAACTAGGGACACAATTTAAATATCCGTCTTATAAACTTAGAATGTTACTAGAATTACAAAAGGTAACTAAACAGGATACACCACGAGAACACTTGCTTCTTCACAAATTTCCTTTATTCCAAACGGTAACATACACAAGAATGAGTGCTTTCGCGTGCTTCTTGCACGCTTCTTCAGATATAAATTTCATTATCTATCCTTGTTCCTTATATACCTATCAGTGCTTTCAATTAAAATTAAAATTAAAATTAAACAATTACTCAATTGAACAATTGACTAATTAACAGGAAGAGTTTTTAACTTATTAAAAGATGTCAATGCTATGCATTCAACTCCTGCCACGGTTACTCAGTGTAACTTGTACTTTCCACTTATTGCTTATTCGTCATAATAGTTCTTCAACATGAAATAATCAAAAATGTCTTCTGAAGACCCAATCTAATATAGACTTTGGTAAAAACATTAATGGAAACATCCCGAGCAATATATTCTCTAGTGGCTGGACATTAAAATCACATCTTGCTTCTCATAAATTTAAATGATTATTAAAATATATACACAGAAAACACTGCTAATGCATGAAAAGTATATCATGTACAAAATAAAAGCTTCCTTCAGGATGTACATAAAAGACAGAGCAATACACCGCAAACACTGTTTGTGCATATAAGTGTATCATGTGCAATAAAATAAAATAAAATGGAATAAAATAGCATAAAAACTTCCTTCAGAATGTGCATAGTAAACGAACCAATAAATAAATAAACTAATACCACAAAACCAAAGATACATCTAAATTTCTGCATAATAACTAATCACTGACTTCATATCCAGAGTTCTGTTATAAAGTCACAGGTTTAGTCTCATATCTTATATGGGAATCTATATAGAATCTACGGTACATAAATCTACCCTTATTGTCGTATTCACTAATAGATTTCATTAGATTTTTGCCGAAATATGTCCTGTTTACAACTCGGTGTTTAAGTAAATAACACATCTAAAATTTAAAGTTAAGAACTTTTTTTCACTTAAAAGTTGAAAGAGTGACTCGGAGCTTCCTTACATTTACCAATTATCGAAATTCACTATTATGTATAAATTCATCCGTATAGTTAGAAATGTCTATGTTTAACTTGAATTCTAATCAGAAAACAACAAAGGGATCATGGTAATTAGTACTATATATTTCTAATCTGTTTGAACAATATTATGTTAATTGAAATAAGAGACATATATTTCTCCTATCTTATTTAGTATTATATAATTCTTATTTTATAAACATCAATTGATTAATGTTGAAAATTCAAAATTAATATGATAAAAAAGAATAATAAGATTACAATTTGTATCAAGTATAGCCAAAACAATATAAAAAGTTAAAAAATCTGTATATGAAAAATCATAAATACAAAACAATACATGTCGAATATATCAATCATCTTACAGCTAATGTATGGACATATTGCTGTAGATCCTAGTCAGTTGGGTATAACTCTGTCATGTTTTCCATAGTTAAGTGGGGTTAACATAAAACATGTATATATGGAAATATACAAATAGGTGCATAAATAGACAACAAATCTCACATAAGTGTAAATCAATATATAACTTATCATATGATAATCAACCATTTTATCAAAAAACTCTAAACATATTTTTCAGATGTCATTCCTGATGCTGGCCCAGGTTTATATGAATATAAATGGCTCAGATGTTCAAAAGAACCCATTGGTTGATCTACTTAAAAATTTCATATTCGACAAAATAAACGATAATAAATAAATGACTCTCATATACATTCTTCAAGATTTCATCAATTCTAGTGCAAATTCTTACAATCTTATCATATCAAACAATTCATAAACTTGATGGAATCACATTTTTAGGACCTTATTCAACCCAACAATTTCCAATATTATCTGATTCTCAACATGTGTATATTTTGATGAACATTCTGAATATGCATGGTGAAAGAAAAATGTCTACATGATATTAAGAAGAAATAGCATGTAACTACCTAAATTATTCTAGGAATGGTTTAACTGTAACATAATTGTTAATCCCTGGGTCTCTGTGTGCCCCTGACCTGAAGACCCACTCCATCTCTAATTTCGCTAGTGCATTATTGTTATCACCCATCCTGGGGCTGATATGTAAAGTTTGTAAAACTCTAAAACTAAAGTGGTGTGTGGGATTTAGAGTTATATGTTTGGCCAGTGCATTCAATTCGTGGTGTTTACGAATATCATAGATGTGGTTGTAAATGCGCTCTCTCAGCCTCCTCTTTGTAAGACCAATGTAGAAGGCTTGGCAGAGAGCGCAGTTGGCCATGTATATTAAATTCTTAGTATTACAACTCGTCTGTATCCTTGGTGAAAAGTTGAAGTGTCCATGTGGATGTTGATATTCTTGTATGGTGGTGATGTATTGGCACATGCTACAGTTCTTACATGGATATGTCCCTGGAGTACCAGTTGTACCCTCCTTGACATGGGCATTCTTATGTAATTAGTTTAGTTACCTTTTGTAATTTTGGAGTTGCTGTTTGCTACAGGATACTTTAGGAGGTACAGCGGCAATTTGCTTTTTACTTCTTAATGTTACTAGAATAACAGGATCTGTGTTAGAGTGTATTTTCTGAAGGATGTGAAGTCTGAAACTCAAATGCATGTCATTATTTAGTAACTTTAATCCTTAGATCATCCCAGTGATGTCTCAAAAAAAGACAATTTTTATGAAAAACAAATGACAAATATTAGGCAAAAATCTTGGCATTCTGAGAAAACCTGAACAAATGAGAGGTATCACCCCCCCCCACCTCCTTGTTACACACACACACACACACACACACACACACACACACACACACACACACACACACACACACACACACACACACACACACACACACCCCTACCTCCCTCTTACACACACACACACACACACACACACACAGACACACGCCTACCTCACTCTTACACACACACACCCTACCTCCCTCTTACACACACACACAGCCCTGCCTACCTACTTCTTACAGGCACACATAAACCTCTACTTAACTACTTCTTACAGACATGCACACACAACCCTAGCTACCTACTGCTTACACACACACACACCTCTTAAACACTTAAACACACACACACACACACACACACACACACACACACACACACACACACACACAAAGACATTTGTGGAACAAAGACATAAACAATCTGTCGCACAGACACAGAAGATGAAAACAAGTTGCAAACACCTGGTGCATCTGTGCAACTGGATGCAAGGTCATTCTTAAAGAACGCCCTCAACAAAAAAAAGAAATAATTTTTTTTAAATTAAAACAAAATTAATCTCCCTTGAATATGTAGTCGATGCCACGACCAGTTGTCACGGTCGAGGTGCCGGTACATCGTACCAGCATGTACCATCACAAAAAAGCCCTGTATACAGGCACACACACACACATAGATATATGCATGCACGCATGCACACACACACACACACACACACACACACACACACACACACACACACACACACACACAGAGCAAAACAAAAATCCACATTGCAACTGTATATATGTTCACACACATCACACACACACACACACACACACACACACACACACACACACACACACACACACTCACACACATGGCAAAACAAAAATCCACATGGCAACTGTATATACATTCACACATACACACATATAGATATAAATATATGGACACTCATACATACACACAAACCCGCATATACATATATGCATGCATACACATCCAGACACACATACACACACACACACATGGCAAAACAAAAATCAACATTGCAACTGTATATACATTCACACACACACACACATACGTACATGCAGACACACACATACACACTCATACACATACAGACACACATGCAGTGTCAGTGGGCAAGTCTGTAATTCAGATGCTATTTTTAGATGATCAAAAGCAATGCATGACTACAAAATGCACCACCCTATCCATTCTGAAAACCTCAAGAAAATACATGCAGTAATATGCATATGACAAGCTAAAGGTTCAGCCATTTACTGCAACACTGCTGTAGTTTGATACATAGTTATCTTAAATCATATTTCAACTTTTTTTCAATACTAAATATGGCTGTAATCATATCAGCTTCATCTGTCAGAATTAAAATGTGGCAAAAGTGATGGAGGAACAGAAGAGTGGAAGATTTTTCTGTAGGATGTAAAGATCCTATCAAGATCTGTACCAAGATACATCTCAACTTGTTGAGTTCTCTGTCTAATCTAAAATCTTGTAATAGTCATTAAAACATACATCTCAACTTGCAGGTTCTCTATTTAATCAAAAAGTAGTAATAGTCATTAAAAATAACAGCCATTAAAATGTGGCTTGCTAACATTCTTCTTCTTGTATTCTAGGGTTTGATTCTCTCGTCCGTCATTATTTCTGTCATGTAATTCTGAACAATTCAATTTACCAAGCAGTGCTCCCAGACTGAGTCTGAAAAACGTCCACATCTGTGCTCTACCTAGGCTAACAAATACAATATGTGTGTGTGTGTGTGTGTGTGTGTGTGTGTGTGTGTGTGTGTATACATATCTATATAGCTGTATGTATATCTATATGTGTATCTATATGTGTATACATATATATATATATATATATATATATATATATATATATATATAGGGGGTGCAGGGGTTCTTGCCCCCTACAAAAACATAGATTTTTGTTGTTTTGTTTTTTTTTCAACTTTTCAGAAAGTCAAACATATGATCTTGACCATATGAATTTGGACTTTCTGAAGAGTCAGTCTTGTGACATAGACCCAAATATAGCTATAGATGTAGATACAGATATAGATCCAGATATAGATATATATAGATACAGAACAGATGTGTGTGTTTGTGTACACATATGTCTTTCATTGCGCGCGGACACACACACACACACACACACACACACACACACACACACACACACACACACACACACACACAACAAAAAACATGGGTAGCCTCCCCAAACACAGTTGCATATATTACCAAGGAGTAGAGGGGACTTACCCTGTTGGGAAAATATTTTGTAGTTTCACACTTTGGGCAGTAGTTTTTTTTGTGAAATACTGCACAAAGGCCTCATCTAGACTAATGTATACAATTCTGGAAGCCTCTTGTTTGTGAGGACATAAATCTGAAGACATAAAGAAGTAATTCACAGTGTAGTCATAGAAAGTGTGCACTGTTTGCATTAGAAACCACATGAAGAAAAACCGTAGGAACTCAGCAAGCATAATCTTAAAGAAAGAAACAACAGGCAGCACATGAAAGAATCTTTTTAAGTATTACAGGGAAGTACATAGAAACCATGTGGATATTATGAAATATTATTGTATAGCAAAGGTGGTAAATAACTGAAATGCACTTCTTAGGGAGGCACTAAAGACAAAAGATATAATGGGATTCAATAGGAAATGCATAAAGATATTCTTATGATAGGTGGAAAACGTTATTAATAGAACCTGAAGCTGAGTCACTATATAGGCAAATGAGCAGATTGGGTCAGTCTAGGACTCTATCTGCTGTCAGAAATTATGTTTGTGTGTTCCCAGTTAACAATTCTTAATGGAGTAATTAATTTGAACCAGTCTGAAGCTATGCTACAATCGGCTGTTGTACTCAGTCAAAACACCTACTAAGTACTGAAACATGCTAGAGACATCATGGCTAAAACATCTCCATCAAGAAGCAAATGTTTATCTGCTTAGAAAGAACTAGCAGGAAAAGAAAATTACCTAAATTGTTAATGTGAATGTCCCCTCCAAATCACAACAAGCAATCCAAGTCTGTATTTGAGTAATGTCACCTGCTATCAGTTTTCAGTCAGTTTGCTTGTCAGTGACATTTTGTTTGGCATTTCTCAGTGTCATACTCTTAAGTCTGTATAAGTATGTCAGAAGGGAGGTTCATGAATGGATGATTTTGTGATGCAAGAAAAGAAAAGATCCAGAAGCACAGTTTTTGTTCTTAGGAAATAAGCCATCTAGTGGGTCAGAACCAAAACCTCCAGCACCAAACGGACTTGTAATTAGCATTATGACTTTATTTTATATTTACTTTGCACTCTATTTAGTTCTCTGCACCTGATCCACAGCTGCCTCCAGGGCTCCTCCTCATGCACCAGGTTTGCTGAACCTCCCTTAGCTTCCTTAAGACTAATTTTAATGTTTGAGGCCAGTGAGGAAAATGAAGCACCAAAGCCAGGGTCACACCACTGCCAGGGAGTGTCTTTCCTAATTCTCTTCCTCTTGAATGCACTTGTATTGGCATGTAGGGGCTCTGTGACATCTTGTCCATGTCTCCATGTCCAACTCAGTCTGAACCCTGTCTTACTGTGGGTCTACTTCAGTCCATCGAATGTTCACATAACCAAAATTTAAAAGAACAAGATGAAAAGATCGGAAATGCACATGAGCGAACCTTTACAATGCCGAAAGTCATATGAATGAAAAACCAACTACGGATGTCACACACCACTCTGAGGTTCTGAATGGAGATATCAGTACAGCAAGGATCGGGAAATTTACCATTTTCCCTACTGTCATGCAATCTCGAAGTTGGTATATAGAATTTGCAGAGGGTGTGGGGGGTGCAGGGGAGCTTGCCCCACCCCGCAAAATGTATAAAAGGTAGATTTTTGTTTTGAAATGATGTGTTTAAATGGAGCAGCCATTTTTGTTTTTATGACTTTCGACATTGTAAAGGTTTGCTCATGTACAATTCGATTCTTTTTTTCATGTTCTTTTAAATTTTGATTATGTGAACATTCGATAGACTGAAGTAGATCCCTCCCTGTAGTATAACGCTGCCTGCAACAACTCCCTTGCCCCTCACCATGGATCAAGTATGATAGTGTATCAAATTGCAAGACCCCCCCCCCCACCAAGATAGTCAATCACATCTTCCCTGCCTACACTGTCCAGTGCCCAGGCCACTAACTGAACTCCAGTCAGAACAGCCAAAGTATTGGCCTTATCCATCTATATCACTGGGCGGACATTACTCTATTAATTTTTCAAATTCAGACAAAGACAAACTCCAAGGGAAGCCTTAGATAAACAAAGCCAGGTAAACAAATGCCCCCACACACCTTTATTTAATTACTTGCCTTTGTCAATTATTTATTTCCATTTTTATCCAGAATAGAGCACTGATTACAGTGGGACATATTCAAGCCAGCCTAGTAGTTTAAAAACAGAAAAAAAGAAAAGAAAAAAGCAGAAGCAGTACATTTATATTGTACAGTAATGCACTGTTACAACCTGGCTTTGTCTAAACTTAAGTTACTGTACAATTCTGTGTAGTACTTTTCTTTCCACAGTATTATTAAAAAAAGAATAATAATCACTTACTTATTCTGAGACGTAGAGCAAGCCAGTTCCGAGGAGGGGAACCATACTTGGTTAGTGCAGAGTTCATGATCTACAGATTTCACGTCTGAGGGAGAAATGCAGGTTGCTCAGTGATGAATAGAATTACAGCATCTCAGACAATCAACAGTTACTTAAAGTTGGCTCTACAGTCCTGAGCAAAGTCAGATTACAGAGATTCATTCCTTGAAGCTGTATCACTCTGGCCCAGTTGTTTGTTTTAATTACTAAAGTTCCTTTTCTCCTTGCTTGCCTCACCTAAGGAATAAGTTTTATGTATTTTACAAAGGCTGGTTACGAAGCACTTCACAACATTTTATAAAAGTACATAGTTTTTCTACTTCATCCAGCAAGTTCACAGACAGAAGAGTGTCTCCTCTGCCACTGACATCTGAAAATAAACAGATTCCAGATGTGAAGTAAATAGGATTCTTTCCTATTGTGCTCTCTTGCACAGGTCTTTAAAGTTAAAAACTACGTAATTTTCCAGCTTGCTGCATTCCTTGGTACTTCTCTGTTCCTCTTTTATTTGATATGTCTTGCAGCCTTTTATGTTTGTTTTATAAATTATTACATTATTGTTCCTTTTTTCTATTCACCTTGTTTCCTTAATTCCAGTCTTCTTGTTAGTTAAATTGGTCCTTTTGTAAAGCAATCATTGCATCTTCCACCAATATTTCTATTATTTTACTTTTTTTAATAGTTTTCCTCTTCTCCTACTATATAACATAAGCTGCTTTCAGAGCAATTTGCTCTGAAAATCATTTTGGAAATTGATATCCTTTTTTTCTTTTAACTTGTTAAACAGCTTTGCCTTCTGTCCTTCACTCCCTGCTTGGACTGCTTTGGTAAATTTAGCTGCTTAATCCTTTGCTAAAGCTTATTTCGCACACTGCACAGTACATCAGCAAAGTGGCGCTGCAGGTTACCATAGCAACCAGCCAACTCTGATACTGCTAACAGGCGTCAGTGTCCAGGTAGGTCATTTTCCTCTTCAGCAACTGAATGTGAAAGTCAGCTGTACTGCACACAGTTTATACTTGGAATTTGGCCGATATTCCTTCACTGAAACAATTTCACCTTTTCCATTTTAATCTCTGTCCTCCCTAAGTATTTGCCTTCTTGTCTGCAGGATCTGGTCTCTGTTTACCTTAGCAGACTGTCTGTAGGGGCCTAGGCCTGCTGTATGTGGTTGGATTTCTCTGCTGTGCAGATGGCTCCCATATTTATTTTAGCCACTGTTCAGGCTCAGTTTGCAGCCAAGGCTTTGCCTCTGATACTGTCTCAGCTGCCAGAGGCAGTCATATGGGGAACATTAAAACTGGATTAAAGGAAGCTGACTTTAACTCCTTCAAAAGCAACAGAGAGCTAGAAGCATGCATGTTGTTTTCGTAACCTGTAAAGTTGTCTTGTATTAAAAAGTTTGAGTTTAACAATGCTCATGATTTTTTTTAGACAGTATACAGATATGTTTTGAAAAGTTACAAGCATTCCTCTCAACTGTCCAGATCTGCACATGATGTCTAGATTTTTTGCCTCATATTTTTGATTGTTCATCATAAAATTTGTAGTTTTCTGCTAAACCACTGGAGATTGAAGTCACTAAATAATGACTGACATTTCAGTTTCAGACTTAATACCATTTAGAAAATGCATGCTAACACAAAACATGTTATTCTATGAACTTTCTAAGTTTATAAGATCAATATTTAAATTATGCCCCTATTTTGGGTCTTTTCCCCACCGTTATTTTTATTTTGACCAAATTTCCCGTGCTAAGAGGTTGCAAGGTATGGTTTCAAGGCCTTCACTTTGTCCAGAAATCCTGAGCTCAGTGTCATTATCATTACATCATTTAGACTCTGCTGTTTCACACAAGGTAGGGGTTGCACAGCATTGTCTGTCAATATGCAAGCTTTTATTTCTTTAAGCTCGTTTGGTAACTAAGTATACCACATTAGGTATACCCTAGGTTGGGAGGGTGGCCTAATGGTTAAGGTCTTTGCCTTACAAACACAAGGTGCAGGGTTTGAGTCTCACAAGGGATAATTGGCTAGGCTTAAAATGGCTCGCAAGGGCAGTTAGTCTAGTACTAATCTATGAACCTATATCTAAAACCTCAACACGGATATAAATAGGACGTGCTGGAGGGACAGCACTATGGAACAGAATCCCAGTCCATGTGAGAGCCTCTGTTCAAGAGAAATCTTGACGAGTGGATGGGAGATCATAGGTTTACCCTGTGTCACTGCTGGACAGAGGCACAGCAAACTACACACACACTCTGGCTAGGCTTATAAATACCCTAGGGCAGATAGCCTAGTATGAACCTATGAACCTATGAACATTACCTGTTTTCAGGAAAACCCTGGGGGGAGGGGCACAGAAAAAAACTGAAAACAAGTGGTATAAAGAATGAGCAGTACAACACAATAATTAAAACTGGTGTTAAACAATAAATAATATGCAGTGATAGTAGCTCAGTAATGAGCACATTTAGCCTTTGTTGCTGGAAAAATCAGAAGGCTGGGGGTTCTGTCTCCCTACCAGGTACTTTAAATCATGTTGAATGTTCCGTGGCTGACAGTGTAGTGCAGCATAACAGGGTTGTTGCACTTGTAAACTGATATCTTTAAGATAAGATCTTAAAGCTAGGCCATATCTAACTGAGCTGGTAGTTCCTCTGGTGGATGGTATGACAATTACGGACAAGAGGATGAGTATTCTATTTACAGCCTCCAAAAAATAAAAAGGAAATGTGATGTAAAGAAGCAGGAACAGAAACAGAAATTACATTAAGTATCAAAAACAATTCAATATTGGCATGTTAAAAATAAGCCCTTAAAAAGGTAATTTCCTACTACCTAATAAAGTTACCTCTCTCTAAAGAAACCATTATGTTTTATTTAAGGACAGTGTGGTGATATCAGATCACAGCGATGATCTGTGATCAGTGTTAGACTGATCATGTCTGTCTAAAACAGGTTTACCGTGGTGTGGAGCATAGATGGCCAATTGAAAGCAGTTAACTTTTAGAGCTGTACAAAACTAACTAATTAGACAGGAAAATATTAAGCTCCAGTAATATTTTTATAAAGTGTTATTAATATCAGTCTAGTCTTCAAGCCTATAAGTTTTGGTGGCTTACTTCTGAAAATTTCCTGTCAAAACTTCTGGAGATAATTTTCGCAAAAGTGCATTTTCAATAAAGAGAAAGTGAGTTTGCTCATGTATGTTTCTCTGAAATGTACTTTTGATGTTACAACATAGATCCATATATATATATATATATATATATATATATATATATATATATATATATAGTTCTACTTTCGTTCATTGTTCCAGGATCCTGTTGACGTACAGGCACTGTGTTTTTTACTTTGTTTTTACAGGTTTAATGGGAGTGTAAAGTTTAGAGCAGGGCTTTTTGATATAAGTCACAGTACAGTGAGGATAAGGAAATGTACCCTTTTCCCCACTGTAGTGCGTTCATGGAGTTAGTATATATAATTAGCGGGGGTCTGGAGGGCTTTCTCCCCTACAAAAGTTTGTTTTTAGTGTTTATTTTAGTTTTATTTTTAATTTTGCTTATTTGTGTTTTGCGAAAGTGCACTTTCATTCAACTTCACTTTCGTTTAAGTGAGTTTGTTTTTTGATATTCTAAGAGGTATACTTTCGGTGAACGAAAGTAGACCCATAAATATATATATATATTTCATAGATTTGAGTAATCAAAGTTTGCATTTCTAAAAGAAGTGGGAAGTGGAGAAAGGGATATATATGAATATCAAAGGGAAAACCCAGAGACCTGGGCAGAATAACACTCATTATTCAATCCACATTCCTATATTTACTAAGTATTAGAAGCATGTTCCAATATACCTTTGTCCCTTAAGTAAACTAATGATACTACACAGACTCTCGTTTCATCCATAGAAGTCACATAAAATTAATGGTAACTCTGGTAACTACTTTACTTCAAGGATTAGTAATTGATACTAGATAATAATCAGGCATCTAAAGGTTTACTTATCCTAATTTTTATTGGGTTTGAAATGTAGACCTTGGTAGTCATAGCTTGCTTTGTAGAGATGTTGCAATATTAATTCTTCTTCTACTGTTTCTAAGTCATTTGTTGCAATGGGACATATTTCAACCATTATTAGTATTACTAGAGAACATCCTATTTAAAACTAAAAAGTTTCTTTTTGTGACATGCAGTCTGTAACTTTCTGATTTATTTAGCTATTAATAATTACTTTGGTGTAACTAAACCTAACCTCGGTTATAGTTAAACATAAAGAATAGTGGATCTAAGTTTACTCAAAATCTCATGCAAAGTTTTTTTTCACATATTCAGCTAGTATTTCATAAGTTAAAGTTTTTTTTCGTGTTCAGACTGAGCAGTTCTAATGTATATTAATATAAACACAATATGTCTCTTTTATAAGAATTATTAGTGCTACTTGGTATGGCTGGTATAGTTACGGAAAGTAGTTTGATGAATCATAATATACTGGAGTAGGAATTTTTATAATTCAATGTTTGTTTTGAAAAAAAATTATCTTTACTATTATCATGTTTCACATATTATGTTTGAGTTAATTCTTTCCTATAGGCCTGAAATCACAATTTGTACCTTAAAAGAAATATCTTCTCACGCTTCATTTATATTATATGTGCATGCTAAAAATATTAATTTCTTACACGTAAGAAAAGTTTTTGGATTATAACAGAGAATGTTAATTATATTCTCACAAACTCCATTATATAATTCCATGACATTAACCTTGACGACTCTAAATATTAATGGATTGAACAATCCAAGGAAAAGATTTAATTTGTTAAGATATTTGAATAATAACGAATCGCAAGCTGTGTTTCTTCAGGAAACTTACTTTAAAACTACTGAAAAACATTTGGAATCTCAGCAATTACATAACACTTGCTCATTTAACTTATAAAACAAAGAAGAGAGGAATCATGACCTTATGGAAAAAAGTACTGTCATTTCTCAGATAATATATAAATAAGAAGTCCCAGATGGACTATTAACCATTTTTATTCTAAAATTTTATAATAGAATTTAGTAAACTTTTACTGGGTCCCAGGGTTAGAAGTTAAAACTGCTAAAAAACATCTTGATCTTCTCACAAATACATATAAGAGTAATCTCATATTGGGGGGAGAGACTTCAACTGAGTCTTAAATAATTCTGATACTTCAAATAATTGTCCACTTAGACTTGTTTCTACTGCAAAACTCTTTAAAAATGGTCTGAATCACTTGTTTTATATGATACTTTCAACTTTAAGGATTCTACCCCTTTAAGATTTTTCCATATGGACCATATATTTAGGAATCAAACAAGAATAGATAGAATCCTAGTCTCTAATGACTTAAAATTGAACATTTTGTCTTTCACAATTCTCGCATACCCTATCTCTGACCATGATGCACTTAATCTTAAATGTCTAATGGATTACAAAAGGATGATACCTATAACCAGGATACCAGCTTACATAAACCTTGGCTCTTATCAAAATTACAGTTCTTTCTGGAGATAAATTATGCACCTGATCCTATAATCATTCTTTGGGATGTGTTAAATGCCTACATATTTGGTAAAACTATCACCTGGTTTAAAAATAAATTGAAATAATGGTTCTCAGAAATGCAGAATATACAATCTCAACTTCTAACACTTAAAGCTAATGCTACTCAACTTTCCCCAGATGAAAAAAAAAGAAAATCAAAGTGAATAAAAAATACTCAGACATCCTAACTCATAAAATGAATTTGGCTCTGGAAAGATTAAGATTAAACTCTTATGCTTTAACACTAAAACATATGCATAATCTAGGACTAAGAACTAAGATCCAGTCCAATTCAAATAACATCATACAACTATTACATGAAGCTAACAACAAAACTGTATCTGATATAGGTGACATCCTTGATGCCTTCAAACATCATTATACCAACCATTACGAAACTAACAATTCAGAAAGCAATTCTTTCAAATTGCTCTTTCTTCTCTCAATTTAAGAAAAATTCCTGATAATCTAAAATCTGATCTAGAAACTCAAATATCATTAAATGAAATAAAGAAAAAAAATCAAAAATTTTAAGCCTAATAAAGCCCCAGGAATAGACAGCATAATTATGAAAATATACAAAATATTCCCTTTAGCTATCTTCTCCTTTTTTCACAAAACCTTGCTTGAAGTACAAACACAAAATAACATCCCTCCCTCTTGTAGGCAGTCATTGATCACCACCATAATAACAAGCAATACAGGTAATTGATATTGTAGTTGTTATAAGCCCATTTACCTTTTAAACAATGACTATAAAACAGGTTTACCAGTAATCCATTAGGACAGTAATGGAGATAAAAGCCATTGCTAAGCTGACTGTGAACTTGATAAGATGCACATGTTCCAACTAAGAATAACACCAGTGACTAGGATAAATGGTTCATTTATAACTCACCTACAAACTATAAAAGTAAAAAGAAGATAAATTAACTGAAACAAGGCAAGGATAGCTATAGTTTATTAGGTTAGCTCTTTCACAGGTTGTCTCTACCTGCTTCTTCGGGTTGTCTCTACCCCATCCTCCGGGTAGGAGGATGACATAATGGTTAAGGTGTTTACCTTAAAGACACAAGGTGCAGCATTTGATTCTCACATGGGGTAACTGGCTAGGCTATAAATGTCCTAAAAGGGCAGTTAGCCTAGTACTAACCTATGTACCAAACAAAATACATGCAAAATTTCAATTATATAAAACAGTTTAAAAACTTAAGCACCAATAAAAACTCTGCTTCAATTAAAACAGCTAAATGCAAATTGTTACAATGTATCTCACTAAATATGCTCACATATTTCTTAAAGGGATGTGCACTTTAAAATACATTTATATCAACTTGCACAGCATTTATATATGTGACCTATATGATCTTAAAAATACTAACTATACCTAGATGAGTCATAATGAACAATATACTTATAAACATTATATTGAGGTACATGACATGCTATCTCAGTAAGTAAAATCAAGCAGAAGATGTAATAAGTAGAGCACTATGCATAGGGGAGGCCAATCTAAACTCATAACTGAAATAAAAATACTGAATGCAAGCAGAAAAGTGTACTACATGCAGCTGCTTGCAGAGTGAGTTAGAGTTGTGTTTGGCAAAAAGCAGAAGGTACAGAAAATATAACAACGTGTTCTTATAATGTATAGGACTAAAGCAGTGAAAGAATTAGCATTACAGGATACAACTTAGGAAAATATACAGGACTAATGTGGTGAAAAAATTAGCATTTGAAGATAAAACTTAGGAAAACACAAAGGAAACTGTCTTATTGGGTTCTGTCAATATGCAGTCAGACCCTGATCAAGAATGGCATGTGAGACTTATAGGTTCATCGGTAAGTACTAGGCTAGCAGCCCTTGAGAGCCATGTTAAACTAGCTAGTTTCCCTTTTTGTGCTCAGAGTAACCTACCCCAGTTGACTGGAAATTAGCCTTACCCATCCCATGGTTGATAATTATATATTTCCCTTAATGAGAATAACTAGGATCATACCACAGATAATTTGAGGGGACTCATGCATGGTTGCACTTAGGAGCTGCTTTTGTCCATTAGTAGTATAGGGGTCAGTCCTCGGGTAAACTTTCTGTTTTCCACCCACAAATTAAGTTGTGTTGAATATGGACAGGGATGAACTCTGTTTAATGTACATGAGGAGTCTGTTTCAGAGCAGCTGTATCCTCTGCAAGCTATACTTGTCTCTCCAAACCATTCTGTTGCTGTTGCAGAAGTTTAGATCCCTAGACCACATATTTCTGATGCCATTAGACTTGCTGATGTGCAGTAAATCCATCACTATTGGATTAGATTATGCCTTGTATGCCAGACACAGATGACCTCTAAGCAGTCTCTAGGATGCTGATATAGTGGCAGGGCTTTGAGTTGGTCCATATATGACATGTTATTTAGGCTACTGTATCCTTTTAGTAAGTTATCTCTGTAGGTGTTCCAGTTGATGCATGGGTCTGGACAGATACATACCAAAGGGATCATTATATTCAATGACTGGCCTAATGAGGGCTGAGTAAACATAGACAATCACATCCCTAGATCTAGACACAATCTCTTTGTTAATAAATTGTGCATATAGAAGGACTTTCTTACAACAATGGACACATGTTTGTCAAAACTAAGGTCACATATTTTCCAAAATTCCAAACAAATGGATCAACACTTAGGGGTGTATTGTTGATGTGATAGTTCCCTGGAGTAGATGACTTCCTAAAGGATACAATAATGCATATTTTAGCATTTTGTTTCAGTCCATGATTTTGGCAGTTATTTAGTTGAGACAAACCTTTCTGTAGGATGGCTAAGTCATTAGGGGATTCAATAACCAGCCCTAGCTTGCAGTCATCTGCAAATTGTATCATCCTTAGCCCTTTGCTACTGGCTTTTACTTCAGAAAAGTAGATACCAAACAAGAGGGGTCCCAGCACAGGACCCTGGGAGACTCCACTGGATACTGGTTTCTTTGTGGAGGTAACATCCCCTATTCTGATTTCCTGCATCCTATCTATGAGCAGGTCAGCAAGTCAGTGGGTGACATATGGATTTATTCCAGGTTTATTTAGCTTTTCTACTATGCCTAAGTGAGGAACTGTGTCAGAGGCTTTGGCCAGGTCAAGGTATGTTCATAGGCTCATAGATGTGTTCTAGGCTAATGGCCCTGGAGCCTTTACAAGTCTAGCCCATATAAGTGCCCTGACATTGTACCGCCCAACATTAGCTCCCAGTGCCTCTATCAAGTAGAGCAACTGTAGTGATTCCTGGGGTGACCTTTCTATTTTCGATCCACTCATCAAGATTTTTCTTGAAGAGGGCCAGTGAGGTGCTCTGCTTGACATGTATGGGAAGTCTATTCCAGAGCATGGGCAGTCTCTCAGTTATGAACCTGTCCCTCCAGCATGTTTTGTTGAATGTGATAATGAGGTTGAGGTCTCTGGACCATGTGGTGTGGAGGGATTGGGATTTTTTTTAGATATAGCATTTGTAACAGAGCTGGGTCAGACATGGCTTTGTAAGTCAAGCAGAGATCGCCTCTTAGTAGACGATATGAGACACAGAATAGCTGGAGTTTTTTGAGTCTGTCCATGTAGGACATGTGTTTACGGCCTAGGATTCTCTTCATGAGGTACTTTTGTGGCCTTTCCAGCTGTTGCATATGTCTAGTGAGGTATGCCAAATGGGTCATTATACTCGATGATTGGCCTAATGAGGGAAGAGCAGATAGAGATGATGACCTCTTTCTTCCTGGATACAAAACCCTTGGTAATGAAATGTGCCACATAGAAGGACGTACTGACACAGTAGTAATGTGGTGGTCAAAGGACTGGTTGCTGTCAGCCTGTGTCCCCAGATCACTTATAACGCCTTCAGCATTCAGTGGGCTCCTATCGATGTGCTAATTAGTGGGAACTGACTTTTCCCCAAAGGGGATGATGATGCATGTTTTGGCATTAAGCTTAAAGCCATGGTTTTGACACCAGTCATTGGTCACAGTGAGGCCTTTCTGTAGGATGGCTACATCACTTGGGGAGTTAATAATGGCTCCCAGCTTGCAGTCATCTGTAAACTTGGTCAGCAGGATAGGACCCAGGACCAGTCCATGTGGGGACTCCACTCATGACTGGTCAGCAGTCTGACTTGCAGTCTGCTACTTTCACACTGTGGGTTCTATCTGTGAGCCATTGTTCAACCCACCTAGTGATATAAGGGTTGATGCCTAGTTTGGTGAGTTTATCAATAATTCCTGAGTGGGGAATGGTATCAAAGGCCTTGGCCAGATTGAGGTAGGCTGTATAAACTGACTTGCCCTCATCCACAGTTCTGGTGACTGACTCAAAGAAGTTAACCAGGTTGAGCCGGCATGATCTACCTTTCACAAAATCAAATTGCATGGGATCTAGAGTTTGGAGAGTCCCTATATCCTTGTTAATTAGGTCCATAATGATGCGCTCCATAGCCTTACATATCAGACTTGTCAGGCTAATGTGGTGTTAATTCCCAGGGTCTGTAGTCGCTCCCCCTTTATGCAGATGGATGACTATAGCAGTGTGCCATTTGGTAGGGTCAAAGCCTGAGGTGAGGCTGTGACTGAACAGGGCACACAGATGTGGTGCCAGTTCACTTTATAGTTCATGTAGAACACATCCAGGAATATTGTCGGGTCCCATGGAAGCTGTATTCTTGGCCTTGGACAATGCAGCTTTAACCTGTGCTGCATTAATGCTGGGTGTCTGGCATTCCTCCGGTATTGTGATTCGTCCTTTGTGGGGGGAAGAGGGGCAAAGTTGGCACTGAATCTGTCGGCCAGTATGTTGGCAATATCTGTTAGCTCAGTATGGGAAATACCATTGTGCAGTAACTCAGAGCAAACCTGGGTATTGCAGTGGATATTCTTGATATAACTATAGAAGGCTTTGTGGTTGTTTTTAGTGTCTGCCACAATTCTGCCTTCATAGCTGGCTTTAGAGGTTTTGATGAGGGATCTCAACTTTGTGTTGAGGCTAATATGGGAGTTTTTCCAGCCTTGGGACATCACCTTTTTCTACAACAGTTTCTTCCTTCTGTTGTAATGTTTATTAATGGCAGGGGACCACCAGATTGGCTTCCTTTTTTTGGAGGAGAGCATCTTGGTTCTGTTGGGTATGACTAGTTTCATGCATTTATGTAGTGTTCATACAATGCATTGGTCTATGATTTGGCAGTCATGCATCTATTTTCCATTGACATGGGTGCTGTGAAGTTAGCCAGTTCTGTTTTAGGAGCCCAAAGTCAGCTTTGAAGAAGTTTTTCATGGTGGTTACCTTTGCGGGGGGGAGATGTGAATTTCCATGGTGATTAGTTTGTAGATGGATATAACCAGGGAGGAATTGACTATTAGTGTAGAGCAATGGTTGCCCATGCTTGTAATAACCAGGTCAAGGATGCTGCTTCCTCTAGTAAGGGTAAGAATGAGCTGGTCCAGGGCACTGGAATTGATGAATTCCAGGAAGCGTTGGGCCAGTGTATTGGTGCATGAGTAGTTTACCCAGTTGATGGAGGGGTAGTTGAAGTCACCTAGTATGAGAGTGTTGGATTGGACCCTAATAGTTTCCAGGGTGCTTAGGAACATGGTGTGAGAGTCTTGGGACATGGCTGGGGACCTACAGCAGGCTACAACCTGAATCACTGTCTTACCCAGTGTTAGTTGCACCTGAAGTATCTCAGATGCATTATGCTGGGCTACTAGTCTGGAGGTTTGCATAGCCTTTATGAATATGGAAACACCACTGCCTTTGGAGCTTTGGTCCATGTTCTGAGGCTGAAAGGTGTGAAATGAGTTATAGTTTGGTAGCACAGGGGTGTGTACATATGTGGTGTGTACCCTTTTGCATGCATCCATCGCTCTGGAGATCTTTTCGAAAAAATCCACCAGGTTGAGTAAGCATGATCTACCCTTGATTAATCCAGACTGAGATGGGTCCAATGTCTGGAGGCTCCTTATGTCCTGACTGATTAGATCCCTGATAAGCCTTTCCATGACTTTGCATATGAGGCTGCTCAGACATATGGGCCTGTAATTGCCTGTGTATGTGGAATGTCCTTCCTTTTTAGGGGAATGACTGTAGCTATTCTCCACTCACTTTTTATAAAAACTACTATAAAAACTTGAGATTGAACAGTATTGTTAGAGGTGTGGCTAAATCATGCTTCATGTTGGTAAAGATGTATCCAGGGATGTTGTCAGGACCCATCAAAGCAGTATTTTTAGCATTTGATAGCACTTTTAGGATTTGGTCTTGTATGGTAGCTTGAGATGAGCCAGTTTCAGGTATATCTTGTGCGACAGACGGGGGGGGGGGGGGGATAATGTTACAGCAAAATTTTTCAGCTGGTAGGTCCACTATATCTTCAGCCTCAGTATAGGTAGCATTGTTCACAATCAGCATATTGCTGCATAGTGCTTTTGAGATTATGAACATTACTGAAAAATGCCTTGTGATTGTCTTTTGTTTGGGTAGCTATTTTAGCCCCAAACTTGGCTTTGGTGAATTTTATTAAGCTCCTGACTTGTTCCTTTATTTCAGTGACAAGGGCTCTAACATTTTGAGAATTCTTCTTACTTTTGGTCAAATTTCTTTTCCTTTTGTTGATATTATGGTTCCACCATGTGGGTTTGTTTCTGGGATTTGCCTGGTACTTGTTCCTTCGGGGTTAGGATACATCAATGCAGCTGTTTACATGTTGGTATAGTGTTTTGATGTACATTTTTGTGTATTCAGTGAAGTTAACTGGGTTTGATGAGGATTTGAAGCTTGCCGATGAATCACTTAGGAGTAGGTGGTTCAAATTCATGGCACTCCAGAAAGGTTTGACATGGGCACTGGGCCAGATGTAAGTGTAATGTCACAAGGTGCATATAGAAAAATGTCAAAGCAGCTGTAACTGGTCAAAACAGAAAGAGAAGTATGCATCTCAGACATTGAAGCCCAGCTGTCAGTACAGGTTACAAGTCATGGCTATCTAGAACGGGGTAAATAGGACTTTTAGATGTATGTTTTGTTGGATCCTTATGTGAATAGTCTGAAGTACAGCCAAGGCATGAAAAGTGGGTTTGATTGTTTGAACTGAAGAAATAAACACTAATGTGATTGGTAATGTTGGACTCCTTAAATGTAAGACAATATTCATTTGAAACCAGGTACATATTGTCTGACAGAGGCTGTGTTAAACTGAATGCAGTGTCTGGGGGTAATTGAAGGAGTTATAGATCCTAAAGACAGTCATGTTCCTATGGTGCCAGTAATTAAGAAAATGGCAAAAGGAGAATTTGTGTTGATCTAAAATATTTAAGTGATACACTCATGAGAGAAATGTTTATCCTGCATACCTTGGAAGACATAACATTCAAGACAACTGGGGTAAGTACATTTTCTATTTTAGAAGCATTTAGTTGGTTTTGGCAAATGCCCTTTGACCCTAGTGGTAGAAAGTTAGTAACTTGGGTCTATGTTAAATGTTCGAACATCCAAAATGTCGAACATTACATGGTCAACACCAAATGTTCGACATTTGGATGTCAAAGAAAACACAGAAAAAAACACTTTAACAGTGTAAGCAGGGGGGCAAGCCCCTCTGCACCCCCACACCCCCCTACTTAAATATACCAACTCCGAGACCGCATTTCAGTGCAGAAAATCTGTACCATACTGTGCTGTTGAAAGTCTACCTTCAAGCACTCAAAATTTTGAATGTTTGGTCTCGACCATGTAACGTTCGAAATTTTGAGTGTTAGAAGATTTGACAGGTACCCAGCATCTTTCATCACTGCAGTATAAAAATGTTGTTTCAAGAAGTTACCTTTTGCCATGACTTCAGTACCTTAAGTCTTTCCACATGAAAGCAGTACACTCCTCGAAGGCTATGATGACACAGTGGTTATGATGCATGAAAGTTTGGTGTTTGGGTCTGACAAAGAGTCACATGATAGCAGACGAAAGGCAGTGCTTAACACCAGTGAAGAGTCAGGGCTCAAGCTAAGTAAAGAAAAGGAACAACAACAACAAGCTGAACTTTGATGTGGTGGTAATAAAACAAAAAACAACACAAAAAAGACACCAAATTAACCAGGAAACAACAAAACTTTAGCGTTTAAAACAGTTTAATAACTATTTTGTCTAAAAGACTTCTTCAGAAAATAATCAAGTCACTTAACACTTCTGTTCCAATCACATTTCAAGTATAATTAACACATATAAAAAGTAAATATACATTCAAAACTGCCATAAACTAAAACTATATAAAATTACTTAATTTCCAGTCTCCTATTTTTTAAAAAACACAATATTTACTGATTCATTTAGACCTGAGAATTTATCAGCATTTAACATAATCTGCCACCTTAGTTTTTAAACTTTCTAAACAGCTTTTCTAATGAATACACTCCTCAAAGGCTATGATGACATAGTGATTATGATGGATGAACGTTTGGTGTTTAGGTCTGACAAAGAGTAACATGATAGCAGACTAAAGCAATGCTTAAGACCATTGAAGAGTCAGGGCTCAAGTTAAGTAAAGAAAAGCTTTGTCAAGACTGAAATTCATTATTAAGGACATTGGGATAGTATTAGACCAGTTTCTTGTAAAGTTAGTACTATGGCTTAGTTACCAGGTCCAAGCAATGTCATGGAACCCTGCCAAATGCTTTTCATGGTAAACTATCCAGGCATATTTGTGTGAGGACTGACACTGATAATTCATCCTTTTAACAGAACTGCTAAAAGAAGATCTCTCTTGGACATGGGGATGATACTCAAACATACATCTCAATTTCTTTGCTCATGAAGTTTTAACTTAGCCAAAATTAATGAAGGCACAAAGACTCAAAATCAGGGACCATTTTAAATGTTACTCTAATTAATTTAAAAAGCTAGTAGCATAACAGACTTTATGTCAACAAACATTTTCTGGACAATATGAATTATGAAACATTAATGTTGGGCATTACCTGACTAACTATAATCTAAAACAAAAACACCAACAATAAGTTCCAACAAAAATTTTATGGATTTAGTACTTTCATCCACAGATCAAACTGATGACTGCCACATTAAATTGCAGTGTATTAATAGTCCCTAGTACCTAGAATCAGTCAATAGAAACTAGCAGTTCATCCACATCATCAAAGAAATAATAATACAGTAACATATGCATAAAAAACATTTTAAAAACTATTTATGAAAATATATTATAAAAATGTAAAATACATTTATTTAATATATTTATATCTTGTTCCAAAAAAAATAAAATAATCATAAAATGAAGATGTCCACCATCCAATCATCTAATCTTCTAGCTCTCAAAAAATATTTAATGTTGATGGTTTCATTAATCTCTGAAAAATTATCAGCTTATAACCTAATTTACCATAGTGTTTTCTTCTTTTCCAAAGTATTCTTGTAATGGCCATCCCTATACTCTAAAGGAACCCTGTCCAATACCCTAAAATAAAACTGTTTTAAAGATGTACAAAACCTAATGTGCTTAAATAGGGTATTATTCCTGTCCTTCCTCTTAGTGAAATGAAATGCTCCTTTATCATTTTGGACCATCTACAAATGGTCATGCCTATATAAAATGCTTCACAATAGGAGCATATCACAATAAACACCAAACCAAATGGGTTACAGTTAACATGCTCTTTTACTTCTATACTCCTGTCTAGATGTGAAAAATTAATATTTGGTCTTTCCAACACATAATTATTAGCACTACAGAAATCATACTTATACATGCCCTTATTTTTGCTAGTCATAATTAAAGGCACTTTAGTATCTTCATTTTCAAGAACCTGCTTTAAAGATCTAGCCTTCCTAAAAGCAAAGGTAGGACCCGAATTAATAAAACTATGAAACTCCTCATTTCCTCTTCTTATCTTCCAATTATCCAACATCACATTTCCTACACTATTAATAACAATGGACATTTGTAAACCAAAACTATTCTTAAACACTGCACTGATGTGATTTGAAGCATTGATAGTGTTACTGGCTATTAATATAGGGGGAAATTGCTCAACCCTTTTATATGTAATCTCCTTCTCAATCATTTCCCATGTGGATCTGTCATAAGCTCTTTGGACAAAACATCTCAATGATCTTATTAATACCTTGTAAAAATATCATCATCAGTAGTAAGACTGGACAGCTTGATCATTTGTCCACATGGTATATTATTTTTAATGAAACAAGGATGGACACTAGTATAGTGCAACTAGTTATTAACATAGCAAGATGTTTGTGATGTGGTAGTTATTCTGAAGAAGGCCAGTTTGATTTTTGAATGAAAGTGCTAAATTCATTAAATTTCTATCAGGACTTGCTGTTGCTGGTTTTGTTTTTGTTTTAATGCTGTGATTATAATCATTGATGTATTACCATAAAAAATCCAAACTTTTATGAGAAACTGAGCAGAATATGAGGCAAAATCAGGGACAGTTGAGAGGCACCCAAGAAGAGGATTTCAAATGAGTCGTCTATATTAATATCCACACCAGTGCTTGCCAGTTAAGATGATTGAAAACCAACTGTGGTGAGTGCAGATGCCACTAGCTATGGTGTTGGAGCAGCTTTGTTGCACCAAGTTAATGTCAAACTAAAGCCTGTAGCTTTCTTTTCCAGACTATTAACAGAGACTGAAGGATTTACTAATTAGAAAAGACGAATTAGGAGCATGTGAGTGATTTTCATGTTACTTACTGCATATAAACAGTTTCCAGCTTCAGACAGACCATAAACCATTGATACCATTGTAAACTCATCTGACTTAGATGAGGTTCCTCCAGATGTCAACAGCTGTTGATGAAGCTCAGAAGACTGAGTGCAAAAGCAGTACATGTTCCTGGAAATAGTGATAGTGGTAGTAGATACTTTGTCCAGAAATTCAATGACTGAGACAATCCAATCAGACACTAAAGAAGCTGTGAGTGTATGCATAAAAGCCATAATCTCTAACAGACCAGTGACTTCCTATTAAATGTATATATTCAGAGAAGCAATTAAGCAAGACTATAACTGCAGATGTTCTTCATGGGTGGCCAAATAATGGACTCGGACAATACATTCATTTCACAAATACTTCAGCTTGAGAGCTAATTTGTCAGAACACAAGGGGGTTCCTGTTGTACCAGGACATGTCTGTAATGACAAGTTCACAAAGACCAGAAGTACTGAAGGGCATTATGGACTGACCGAGTGCAAAGAGAACACTAATGCATGGTGGCTAAATATCAACACTGATATAACCAAGCTATCAATACTGCATGGAACACAAACCTTCTTAAAGGAGAGAGTCTATGACTGTGTCTTTGTTCCCCAGAGACCACAGCAAAAAAAAGGAGCAGATTTGTGTGACTATAGTGGGAACATAGTGGGAAAAATTTCTAGCTGTAGTGGATTAGCATGCAAACTATACTGTGACAGTCATCTACCATCAGTAACCAGTTAGCAAGTCATATTTCAATTTAAGACTGTTCTCCAGATGGGGGATACATGTCAAACTTGTTACTGAGAATGGAGGTCAGTCTGTGTCCATTTCAACAATTTACAAAGGAGTATGGATTTGTCCATGCATTGTCAAGTCTACACTATCTGCAAGCAAATGGTGCTGCTGAGAGAGCAGTACATGTGGCTAAGAAGGTCCCATATCAGCTAGATTTGCACCCCAGCTCTAATATCTTACAGAGTAATATTACACTATGCAACAACAGTCAACCCTACACAATTAAGATTGGGCCAGCAGGTCTGAGCCACCATACCAATGTTTAAGGCAAAGCTGTTTCCTAAAACCATTCCATATGAGACTGTAGAACAAAATAAGTAAAGGGACAAATTTACACACAAATAGTTCTATAAAAAAAAGAAACCTATTCAAAGTGCAGCTTTCCTGACTTGAATCCAGGTCAGATTGTCATTCTCAGGTTAGATGAAGAAAAGAGATGGAAGATAACAGGTGTGACTGTTGCCATTTCCAGAGAATCGAGATCATTTGCAATCTGAATTGATGATGGAGGTTTAGTAAGAAGAAATCAGAGACATATTCATGTCATTCCTGACATGTCTGAAGTGAATAGAAAAATGACATAGTACCAGAATTACCCATTCTAAAGATGTAAATCTTGCCTGTGATATAAATAGGACCTGCTGGAGAGAAAGGTATGATTCCAGAGACTACCCTGTCTATGCAACAGGCTCCACATCCATGTGAAGCAGAGTTCCTCCCTAACCCAATTCAAGTGCAACTTGGACAATTGGATGGGGAACCGGAAATTCATCCCTGCTTTGGCACCTATATATCTAATGGACACAGGTAACCTGTAAATGTTTCATCTCCCAGGCCCATGCTTACACTTATCAAGGGTATCAGAACTTGTCAGAGATTTGGGATGGATGGCTAGGCTTAAAAAGGCCCTTGCTAAACACCTATGAACCTATGAGCAGGTGCCATGACAAGGAGAATTCAAATAAGTGGGAGACTCTGAGACAGTGTCTTCAGAGCCTAATGACTAATCTAGTCACATTCCACCAAAAACAGACACTTTGGCCAAAAATGACATATTGCCCAAAAGAGACATGATATCTGAGAGGAACACATTAACCAACACTGACTTGTCACAAATTACAAACCCTTATGTTCACAACATTTATTTATTTAGCTGTCGATTGCTGACCGGAAGAGTTACTTCAAAAGCGTGTGAGATAACGCTTCCAGAGTGATACTGAGACCTTTGAAAAGTAATAAAATAACTGTTAACAGAAAAGTATGCTTGAAGACTGTAAAAGCCTCAATGTTTTCTGTCAGTGCAAAATAAAAATTGTTGTTGTGTATAATGTTCTACCTTGATTGAGAATGTCATTCTTTTAAAAAAAAAAAGAAAGTAAATATGGTGATATCAGATCACAGAGATTATCTGTGTGACTGATGATAGACTGATCATGCTTGTGCAAAACCTAAAGATGTTACCCATAATGCATTTTGGCAGTAATGAATCTAGTAAGCATTGCATTGTTGTATTGGTAGTGACCCTGATAAGATGCACTTGCTGCTGTGCTATATCTGTGTCTGTATACAACTTGTGTGGAAATTAAATGTAACAAAGTAATAAACTCTGATCCTTGTCTACTAAGCATGTGGTGTCCTGAAGTATGTCACAGGGCATATAGAGTTGCTGTTTGGGATATACTTCTCAGAGGTGCAGGCCAAATCTAGTGGGCTATGCCTGACCAAGTCTGCAGAAGAGCTCCACTCGAGTAACCCACACACGAGACCTCAACCTGGTCTGTGACATCAATAGGACTTGTTGGAAGGACAGATTTGTGTCCCAGAAACTCCCCCTTTTGTGGAATAGACTCCTTCTCCACGTAAAGCAGAGTAGCTCATTAATCCTGTTTAAGTGCAACCTAGAAAACCGGTTGGGGAACAGAAAATACACTCCTGGGATTCCACCTATGTCCCTGCTGGACAGTGGCATAAGGTGCTGACTTGTTGGAACATGGGCTAAATTCTTGGCTAGGATTGTAAGAGCCAATAGCTTAGTAATGTCCTATGATCCTATGATCCTATGACAGAAATTTTATAGCCTTAGCGTGTAGAAAAAGCAAAGACAAGAATGAAAACTCTTCACTCTCCTCTTCCTTTCTGCTCCACTAGTATTTTCCCTATAACTGCCACTGTATTTCCTTCCACACCTACTCCTTCTTTTATTATTACTCAAAACTGCCACACATTTCCCATTCCACAGTTGCCAACCAGTGACCATACATTGTCAAGACTGAATGTCAGGTCATGAAACCCTGAATGTTGACAACTGAAATGTCAAATAACAACATGCAGGATATGACTGAGCTTGCTATGCATTTGTATGAGGCAAGAAGGATACTGGTCTTGAGTGGTATTTTACCATCACCCAGAATGATGCTGAAATTCAAAGACAAGATAATCGGCTATAATAATTGGCTATATAACTGGTGTCATTCTAGGGATACAGTGTGTGTCAGCTTGGGATGAGATGGCTGACAAGCCTTCCTGCTTTGCCAAGGATGGTCTATTCCTTTCCTACCAAAACTTTTGCATTCTGGCTAAAGTCTTTGCTGACCCATAATGCCAGATTCATTTGGACACCAAATGTAAACTATTGGAAGTCTGTCTCAATAAACAATACTAATTATTACATCACAGCTATCTATAGATAACCCTCTATGTCCCCTTCTGAGCATGGTAGTTATTTTAACACATTAGCTGAAATTCACATTATACCCAAAACTTTTCTAGTGGTGTAATCCAAATCTCCATCAATAAACTGGCTGACCTACATTGCCAATGGTCAGCTTACCTAGAGCTTCCTTGAAATTGTGAATTATTTTTCACAAATAGTTAACAATCCTGCTACAGTCCCCAATATCTTTGTTCTAGTCTTCACAAATTTGGCCACCTCTTACACATCTCCATATGTATCGCAATGCCTAATTAAATCAGACCATAATTTAGTGGCTTTTTCCTTCAAAACTGGTGGCACTTTCCCTGAAAATAGGCCTGTGTTCACGGACTTCTCAAAAACAAACCATCTTCCGTTACTTGATTATCTAAATTCTGCTGTAATCCTCCTCAGATGGATCCCATTGCTATAGCTGCTTATGCCTCTGACTTTTATTCCCACTTAAATAGCTATATTGGTAAGGCAGTCCCTGTCTACACCAAATATAATGAGTGATTTAAAAACAACCCCTTGTGGTAGAATGCCCATATAAATGAATTATATAACAACAAAAAGAAACTGCTTAATATTTATAAAAATTCTACCTGCGTTAACAGCACACGTAAGCTTCAGGACGCATTAAAAAGCTCAAAGCCAAATATGAATAGTCACTAAAACCAAAAATAACTACAAATCCTTCTTTATCTATGTCAAGTAACACCTAGCAATGTTCAGAGCTAGCCTACAATAGCAGAAGCATAGCTGTTTCAACCAGTGCCCTACCCCGACAGCTCTTCAAGTGAAAAGCAAAGAAAAAAGCCAGTTGTAGCCAGCTGCTTATTACAGTCATATTCACATCTAGACCTCTTCCACTGAAAGAAAAAAAACCTTTAGTGAAATAAGCCAATGGCTACATTGTACACAGTGTAGCCACCAGCTTTTTACAGTCAGATCCACAACTCCTCCAGCTCTTCCACTAAAACGCTAAAAAATAAGCAACCATTCCTTGTACTACTTGTACCAGGTGTCCATTTGCTCAACATGCCCCCTTCCACTCCTGCCTCAGCCATTCAGGTCCCATTTCAGTGCACTGCCCCTCTTTCCGTACATTTTATAGGTTCATATGTTCATAGGTAGGTACTAGGCTATCAGCTCTAGGGCCTATACAAGCCTAGCCAAAAAGGTACCCTAGATTTCACCACCCAAGAAAATTATTTTCCTGTGCCCCTGTCAAGCAGAGTCACAGAGGTGATCCCCCGGGGTGAATTTCATATTTCCCATCCAATCATCAAGACTTTTCTTGAAGAGTGCTAATGAGGAGCTTTGTTTGATATAGATAGGTAGTTTGTTCCAGAGTATGGGAAGTCTCTGGGAGAAGAATCTATTCCTCCAGAATGTTCTGTTTATTGTGGTGACAAGGTTTAGGTCCCTAGAGCATGTAGCTCACATGGACTGGGATTTCTTTAAGTGGAGCATGTCCAACAGCTCTGGGTTTGACATAGCTTTGTATGTTAGGCAGAGATCGCTTCTGAGTAGACGATATGCGACAGATTAAAGCTGGAGTTTTTTGAGACGGTCTGCATAGGGCATCTGTGTGAGGCCAGTAATCCTCTTTGTGAGGTATTTCTGCGGCCAATCCAGTTGTTGTAGATGTCTTGTGAGGTACATACCAAAAGGGGCATTGTACTCTATAATGGGTCTAATGAGTGACAAGTAGAGGGAAACAATGACCTCTTTTTTCCTGGATGAGAAACCTTTTGTGATGAGGTGTGCCACGTGGAAAGATTTCCTGAGTATTGTGACAATGTGATTATCAAAGGAGAGACTACTGTCCACCTGTGTCTCAAAGTCTCTTATCACACTTTCGGTGTTAAGTAGATTACCACCTATGTGGTAGCTCATGGGTACAGAGTTTTTACCAAAGGAAATGACAATGCACTTTTTGGCATTAAGCTTGAGGCCATGGTTTTGACACCAGGCATCTGTCTCAGTTTATTGAAAATAAATGTTTCTTCATTTAAATTGCAGAAAACTGCTTGCTACAATGTACATTGAGTGCTACAGCAGTCAGGTTTGAAGACAAATGCAATACTGGCTTTTAAAAGCTGGTATTGCATAAAACAGAGATCTGGAATAGTTGACGGTGCCTCTCCCAACACTTTGCACCCTGGACAGTTGCCTCTCATGCCCCACCCTAGCTATGTTATTGCACAAGAACACTCTTTAACCCAATAGAAATAGCTAATATCCTAGCTAACAAATTTCATTCCATCCACAGTTAAAGCTATTTCATTGGTTCCACAATCCCAGCCATCCCTTTAATTACTATGGAACATATACGGTCAACCCTCTCAAAAACTAAAAATGCTTCATGCATGGGCCCTGGCAACATACCAGGTTGCCTGATTATCATTGCCAAACATGACCTTTCTGAACCCTTCCTTAACCTCTTTAATATGAGTCTCTCCACTGGTAATTTTCCTAAAGCCTGGAAAGTAGCCATTGTAATGCCATTACACAAGGGTGGCCCAACAACTGACACTCGTAACTATAGACCTGTTAGTCTCACTAGCCTCATATATAAAGCTAAGGAAAACATTATCTCAGACCTCATTAATCTAGACATTGAAAATATCTTAATCCTGAACCCTAATCGATGAACCCTAATCGATTTGGCTTTGTCAAAGGAAGGTCCTCTTTAAACTTATTAATGTATATGAAAAAGTAACTGAAGCAAATAGTACTTATGCAGTGCATACAGTATATCTAGAACTGTCCAAAGCCTTTGACAGTATTCCCCATGCTTGCATTATTGATAAGACTTGTAAATCTGAATATAAAATCCTTGTATTGTATGGTAGATAGTTAACTGGCTGTCTGACAGAGTTGCAGGTCCCACTTCTGAAAACACAAATGTTACCGGTGGTGTACTACAGGGCTCAGTTTTGGTTTCTCTGCTATTTGGCATCTTTTTCTCAAATATTCAGGCCCACAATTCTGGCCTATGGTTAACTATGTTTGCAGACAACTATAAAATAGGTGCTGTTATTCAGTCTTCATCTGACTCACATTTGCTCCGGTATGTGTTAGACCATCTTAACAACAATTGGTGGAAGGACAATGGTCTCAAATTAAATATAAAAAAATTTAGAATAGCTCATTCTTGTAAGCAAAACAGTTTAACTTACCATATAGGAGATGCAGTGCTCCAGTCAGACACTGCTGTAAGAGCTCTAGGCAGTATTGTAGACAATTTCTTATCATTTAACAATCATGCCTCTATAGTATTTCAGAAAGCCTTTTATCTGGCTTATCTCATTTCCAGAGGCATCTCCACTAGATCCAAAGTCATCTTAATTCCCCTTTACAAACATTTTATCAGACCCATTATTCAATATAATGCACCTTTTGGCATGTATGTGTCTAAACATATCACAAAGATATGTGTCTAGCCTTTCAAGCCACAAAAGATTTGTCCTATTTGACCTCCTATTCCTTTGCAGAACTAATAGTATCTCAAGTACTTGTAAAGAAAAATAAGACATATTGATGTAATAGATTCATATCCCAGTGTATCCCTCAGCTCTGTAGCAAACTTCCACTACGTGTAAAGCAGAGTAGCACCCCTGCCACCTTCAAGGTAAACTTAGATAATTGGATGAACAGACTCAGCTTCTTCCCCCATCTATCTTATTTTGTTTGCCTTCAGGCTAGATGGAACTTTGGAATAGGGTTTTTGGCTAGGCCTGTAACGGTCTGCAGACTGATTATCTAGTACTTACCTATGATTGTATGAACCTATGACAGAATGCCTGAGCTTGCCCCCTTCAGGACCCATTGTTAGCACTTGATCCTAGGTCTACTGTAGTATGGAGTTTCAGTATTTGGAGTTTTTTCTGGCATGCCAGTATTTGGCATTTCAACATTCAGCATAGGGTTTCAGTTATTGCTCGACTCAATATTCAGATTCTCGAGCATGTAATAGTAAACCTCTTCTTATTAATATCTAACCAAGGATCGTGTAATCCAGAGACCAATGTATTCATTGAATGCCTTCTATAGTTGTTGCAAATAGTTGTAGCTATTGAGTCACATCATGCCAATACAAAAATGTTTATTCTAGTAATATTCTAACTTTATAAGAGTAATAATTAAAATCTGTCCATGATTTTGGACCTTTTCACCCCCTCCTCCACTATTTTTAGCTATGTCCAGATTTCTTGCAACAAGAGACTGAGAGGTATTCTCCAGTTCATTTACTCAAAACAGGTTTAAGAATAGACAACTGGTGTAGCACATAATATAAATTCTTAAAGGTAGCCCCTGTCTGGAACCATCACACACCCACAAGTGCATGCCTTTATCTATTTAAAGGCTTATTAACATCACTAACTGCCACAAACTCCATCTTTGACTCTTCTACTGTCCAGCATTTCCTTGATAGCTTCCCTTTCTGTCCTGGCAGTGTTGTAAAAACACATTTAATGGAGTTATTTAACTCTGTATTTCAGATGTTAAAAAGCCATTCACAAGTTTATCAACAGCAGTGTAGTGTGTATTACACATCTATAATCTAAATTAAAATATTTACATTTTCTGTTAAATATAATAAAGTAGCTATCAATACTCTGTCAGGTCTTTTCTTTAAAAAGAGTATATCGTTTTTATTTATTTATGGACTTCAGTCTCATTAGCGTGGCCACTGGGGATGCACAAGCCCGGATAAATGGGGAGGGTTACATCAGGAAGGGCATCCGGTGTAAAATCTTTGCCAAATGACATATGCAGACAACAATACAGATTTCCATAACGGATTGGTTGAGGCCCAGTTAACAACGAGCACCAACCGTACTGTTAGCCAAAAGGGTGTTGGTGGAAACTGGACTACTGTTGGCTGAAGGAGGAGGAGAAGAAGAGGGGGAAGGCATGCCCGAAGGCAGCAAGAGAGGAGGAAGGTTAAGAGTGTGATACTGAGGGTAGGAACTTTGAATGTTGGCAGTATGACTGGTATAGGGAGAGAGCTAACTGATATGATGGAGAGAAGGAAGGTTGATATATTGTGCGTGCAAAAGACCAGATGGAAGGGGATTAAGGCCAGGTGGGTTCAAATTGTTCTATCATGCTGTGGATGGGAGGAGAAATGGGATACATATTATCCTGAAGGAACAGTATGCCAAGAGTGTTTTGGAGGTGAAAAGAGTGTTGGATAGAGTGATGTTAATGAATCTGGAAATTGATGGTATTATGATGAATGTTGTTAGTACATATGATCCACAAGTTGGGTGTGTGATGGATGTGAAAGAAAAATTTTGGAGTGAGCTGGATGAAGTGGTAGTGAGTGTACCCAAAGGTGAGAGAGTGATGATTGGAGCAGATTTCAATGGGCATGTTGGTGAAGGGAACAGAGGGGATGATGAAGTGATGGGTAGGTATGGTGTTAAACAAAGGAATGCAGAAGGTCAGATGGTAGTGGACTTTGTGAAAAGAATGGACATGGCTGTGGTGAATACGTATTTTAAGAAGAGGGAGGAGCATAGGGTGATGTACAAGAGTGGAGGAAGATGCACACAGGTGGATTATATCATATGCAGGAGGGCCAGTTTGAAGGAGATTGGAGACTGGAAAGTGGTGACAGGGGAAAGCGTAGCCAGGCAGCATAGAATGGTGGTCTGTAGGATGACATTGGTAATCAAGATGAGGAGGATGAGTATTAGGGCAGTGCCAAGGATCAAGTGGTGGAAGTTGAAAAAGGGTGGTTGTAAGGTGGTGTTTAGGGAACAGTTAAGACAGGCACTGGGTGGCAGTGAAGAGTTACCAAATAGTTGTGTAACTACAGCATAGCTGGTAAGGGAGACAGCTAGAAAGGTGCTTGGTGTGACAGCTGGACAGAGAAAAGAGGACAAGAAGACCTGGTGGTGGAACAAGGAAGTACAGGATAGTATATTGAGAAAGAGGTTGGCGTAGAATAAGCGGGATTGTCAGAGAGATGAAGAAAGTAGGCAGTAGTATAAGTAGATGAGGTGTATGGCAAAGAGAGTGGTGATGAAGGCTAAGGCTAAGGATAAGGCATATGAAGAGTTGTATGAAAGACTGGACACAAAGTAGGGAGAAAAGGACCTATGTGATTGGCTAGACAGAGGGACCGAGCTAGAAAAGATGTGCAGCAGGTAAAGGTGATAAAAGATAATGAGGGAAACATACTCACAAGCGAGGAGAGTGTGTTGAGGAGATGGAAAGAGTACTTTGAGGGGTTGATGAATAAAGAGAATGAGAGGGAGAGAAGGTTGGATGATGTGGGGATAGTGAATCATGAAGTGCAGTGGATTAGCAAGGAGGAAGTAAGGATACCTATGAAGAGGATGAAGAATGGAAAGGCTGTTGGCCCAAATGACATACCTGTGGAAGCATGGAGGTGTTTAGGTGAAATAGCACTGAAGTTTTTAACCCAATTGTTTAATGAAATTTTGGAAAGTGAGAGGATGCCTGAGAGTGCAGAAATAGTATTTGGGTACAAATTTTTAAGAATAAGGGTGATGTGCAGAGCTGTAGTAACTACAGAGGGATACAATTGATCAGTCACAGCATGAAGTTATGGGAAAGAGTAGTGGAAGCTAGGTTAAGAAGGGAGGGGATGATTAGTGACCAGCAGTATGGTTTCATGCTGGGAAAGAAAACTACAGATGCAATATTTGCTCTGAGGGTGTTGATGGAGAAGTATAGAGAAGGTCAGAAGGAGTTGCATTGTGTCTTTGTGGAATTAGGGTGCCTAGAGAGGAGTTGTGGTATTGTGTGAGGAAGTCGGGAGTGGCAGAGAAGTATGTAAGAGTGGTACAGGATATGTACGAGGGTAGTGTGACAGTGGTGAGGTCTGCATAGGAGCGACAGATTCATTTAAGGTGGAGGTGGGGTTACATCAAGGATCAGCTCTGAGCCCTTTCTTATTTGCATTGGTGATGGACAGGTTGACAGATAAGATCAGACAGGAGTCCCTGTAGACTATGCTGTTTGCAGATGACATTGTGATCTGTAGTGAGAGTAGGAACCAGGCTGAGGAGACCCTGGAGAGGTGGAGATATCCTCTAGAGAGGAGAGGAATGAAGGTCAGCAGGACTAAGACATAATATGTGTGTGTGTGAATGAGAGGGAGGCTAGAGGAATGGTGAGGATGCAGGGAGTAGAGTTAGTGAAGGTCGATGAATTTAAATACTTGGGACAAACAGTTGAGAGTAATGGTGAGTGTGGAATGGAGGTTAAGAAGAGAGTACAGACAGGGTGGAGTGCATGGAAAAGAGTGCCAGGAGTGATTTGTGACAGATGGGTACCAGTAAGAGTGAAAGTGAAGGCATACAAGAGGGTAGTGACACCAGCTATGTTATATAGTTTGGAGACATTGGCATTGACAATTAGGCAGGAGTCAGAGCTGGATGTGGCAGAGTTAAAGATGTTAAGATTTGCATTGGGTTTGATGAGGATGGACAGGATTAGGAATCAGTATATCAGAGGGTCAGCTCAGGTTGGACGGTTTGGAGACAAAGCCAGAGAAGCGAGAATGCGTTGGTTTGGACATGTGCTGAGGAGGGATGCTGGGTATATTGGGAAAAGGATGCTAAGGATGGACCTGCCAGGTAAGAGGAAAGGAGGAAGGCCTAAGATAAGGTTCATGGATGTGGTGAAAGAGGACATGCAGGTGGTTGGTGTGACACAGCAATATGCAGAGAACAGGAAGAAATGGAAACAGATGATCTGCTGTGACGATCCCTAACGGGAACAGCCAAAAAAAAAGAAGAGTCTCATTGGCATGGCAACTGGCTACTTATTACCAGTTAAGTATTTAAAGTGATTAATGAGATACAGCCATTCTGTCTGACTCATAAGCTTTTTATCAGACACAGTATGGCTTTTGCTGATTTTGAATATGAAGGTGATTTCTTTTATTCCAGCTTTAGTCTCAGAGAATATCAATAAAATGAGGCATCGCTTGTAAGTATTGTGATCCTCACTAACCTCTCTCATTACATTAATATGTCCACAAGATTGCTTGCCATATGGAATGTCAAATAAAGAGGAAGGATTCTTCTGAGTACACATGCTGACTGGCAAAATTGTACAGAAACTACTAAAGTTTAACTTTTTATTTGTTTAGAGATGGGTTGGAACATCGTTAGGCACTCGAACAACAAACTGAAAATTAAAGTGTTTGCATGCACCCCCCCCCCCCCCCATGGAAATAAGTAAATTGTGTTGAAGCCACCATGTTGTTAGTTAATCAGCCAATCCATTAGGTTTTGTTTTGGCATCGCTTGCAACCCTTGTCTGTTTTAATCGCTATTGTAAGGGTTCGAATGACAGCATTCAAAGTGCGCTGTTTTGCTTTTGTTTTCAAGATGTTGATGAGTTGCTTGTTCAGGCATTTGTCAATTAATGTGTTTGCTGTATTGAGTGACAGACCCTGGTCACATCCATTACTTGTGTTTACCGGGTTTCACTGCCTGGGGCCATTCTGTGCTTGTTCGCAATCCCACCTCATATGTCTTCTGATTTTGGCTGGGGCTCTACACCCATTCAGTGGTTCATTTGGGAGGTGTGGCAAGACTTTTCAGATAGTCCCCTCATGACTGAGACATGGTGGGGATTGTGCTGCAGGCAGAGGAGGTGGGTTGAACACGAACAACGTTCTATTGGAGCCAGTGTTGCCAATGCATATTGGCACAGTTCTTTGGGTAAGCTGGGCTGGCTGCATGTTGCACTGTGCAGGAAAACATTTTGGTGTTTCTGTGTGTGGTTTGGGGTGGAGGGTTCCTTTGGATGATTTGTTGGTGGGGACATTTGCTTGGTCCTGGTGGTCCAGCAAGGTGCTCGGTTTCAGCTGAGCGGTAGGTCTGTGGTGAGTTTTCACAGGCTGTGGGACTTGGCTGTATCTGTCAGATAAGCAGTTAGCCTCTGAGGGGTTTTCATGGGCTGGAGACTTACTGCACATGTGCAGTGTGTCCTAGGTCATTGGGTGGAGGTGGCAGTGTGGAATGGGCATGCTATACTTTGGCTGGGAGGCTGTGAAAGAGTAAATGTTAAGATTATCGTTTGAGTGGCATAGGTTGGAGTACCACAAAAAGCCAAGTGTTTGGGATTTTTTAAACTGCAAGTGTTAGCAGCTTGGAGCAGTAATGCATGAAACTAAGCGCCCACCATTACACCCCACTGAGCACCCAAGACTGACTAGTGACAAAGTCATCATTATTGTAGTCTGTTGTTGGGGGATTATGGTTCGAGCATTGTCCACTTTTATTGTTTTGACTGAAGTAGGAGTCTTGGTGTTCATGCAGTTTGTTCACAGGGTCTGAGTCATCTGAGAGAAGCCTCTTTCGGGAAAGAAAAAAAACCACAACTGTGCGATTTCTTTCAGGGGCGAGTTTCATCTGTACCCTTAACATTTTGTTTCTTTACTTTTGACATAATGTAATTGTTCTTTATCATATAATCATGTGCGTCTACTGGAACTCCTCAATGCATATCTCATTTCTAAAGTATGCGACTGTTGCTTCCAGTGTGACATCTAGTTTCAAGTGGCTTCTTCTTCTAGTGTCTTTAGTTATACTTGTATGGAATGCAAAAAAAAAAAAAAAGAGTCACAATTTGTTCTGTGTGTTGAGAGAATCATAGAAAGAATATGTTCACAACTAGCTTAACTCTTTGCCTAAAGAGATAAAAAGGTGATTTGGGGCAAGATTTGTTAGAATCTTTATACAAGTTATACATCTGTGAATCCATCAGTAGAAAATAACCTTCTCATCCTTTTAATGTGTTGGTATACATCAGGCACAAAGTGTCTATGCCTGGTGGTGCATACATTTTCTTATAGAAACAGATGATACATGTTTTCTTTTGATGGTTACAAGAACTGTTCTGTAAGGTCTCAGTGGTGCACATAGAAATATGAGAAGCTAATGATAGCAATTTAATGGATAGCAGCAAAATGGAGAAATAAAAGATGCTTTCATGAGGCTTTGACAGGATAAGAGAATGTGAATTAATATACATTTTCTGATGTAAAAGAAGTCTATAACTCTTAATTATTGTCATTACTTATGCAGCGCAATTCACCACCTTTCCTCCAAAGTCACCAGTTTTAAGAGAGATTAAGAGAGACAGAGCTACAATGTCAGTCAAGAAGTCACAGCTATGGTACAGTGACCAGTTAGGTGTATGAAGTAATAAAGCCCTACTTCTTACTTCTTGCACAGAAGGCTGGCACAACTCTTAGCAGCTGACCCTTGTGCATTTGTGACATGCCTTATCTGTAACACTTGCATTAGTTTAGGGACACAGGTGGAATCCTAGGGGTGTATTTTCTGTTTCCCATCCAGTTAACCAGGCTGTGCTTGAGAAGGGATAATGAGGTACTCTGAGTGGAGAGAAAATCTATTCCACAGATGGGGGAGTTTGTGGGATACAAATCTCTCCTGTTAACAAGTCCTATTGATGACATGGACCAGGTTGAGCTCAGGCTTGTGGTTTACTCAGGTGCACATCTGCTATTCTACCGGCTGTCTAGGTTTAGGGGAGTAATATATTGGTGAGCAGGGTATGTTTCAGTCAGGTCTTAACTTCATCATTAAGACATTTTGGCTGTGTGTGTGTGTACTAAGAATTTACAGTTTCCTTTCTTTTGCAGGTGGGGCACTGCAGACGGGGCATCGGTCGGTGACCTGAAGGAGGTGGGTTCGAATGGAGATGGAGGCTGTCGAAGTGTTGATGTCCTGTTGGTTAGAGTGGTGTGCTGCAGGAAGTGGTTTTTGAAGGTGATGTATTCTGCTGTGTTGGTGTGCTGCTCTGGAGTGCTCCTGTTGCAGGAGTGGGCACTATGAGGTCAGAGGTAATCTTACTTTGTTCTCAAAAAGGTATGTCAGTGTTGGTTCAGATAGGAGGTAGTGGGGACACGTGAGGAGAAGGTATGGGGGCAGGGTGAAGCTGGGTGGGAGATGTTTATGGGTAAGAGTAGAGGGTAACACAGGTGGGGTAGAGTCAGTTTCCAGGTATGTATGACTTTTAGAATCAGTTTGAATTTTATGTGGCATGGTAGGTATACAGGTATGTTGGGGATGTTGCAGGAACCGGGGCTTTGTGGTTAAGCAGACGTGGGAAGCCTTAAGCAAGGCATATTCTTAAGGGAGGCTTATGGCAGGGCATTGATAGTTTGGTTTAATTGGTGTTGTAGGGGCCTGGAGCTCCCTTTATATGGATGGCTTATTGTAGGGCATTGCCATAGTGATTAAATTTGTGTTGCAGTTGCCCAGGGTAGGGGTTGGTGAGAAAGATTGGGTATTTGTCAGCTTTGGGATCAAGGTTGGGCAGTTCAGTCAATCAATGAGGTGTTAGCTGCGAGTACTATAGTTACACAGGTGATAATGGTACGCAAACATAATCCGGTTTAGGGGTTTCCTAGGCATATAGGGTCAGGGTAGGTTTAATAGGGTGAGGATTAACTGATAGTGGCCATTGACAGGATAGTTTGTGTGTCAAGGGTTGATGTAGGTAATGAAGGTTACTGGGATACAGTTCATGTGGTGTGTTTTTTTTTTTGTAATGGGTGTATTAAAGTCATTCATAGGGTGTTTTTGTTGATCAGCAAATGCTATACTGACATTAAATGTTTTTTCATTACATTGGGTGGTTGGTGTGGTTGAATTGCTAATAAAATTGGTTTTGAAAAGGAAATTTCATATGGATAGTATGTCCATTGGGCAGTAAAACAAGACTTCAGTTAGGCATGATAGTAGGCAATTGTTCTTGAATTTGCTTTTGCGTGGCTTTGAGTTCAGTGTTTGGGTGGTACATTGGGGGGGGGTAACGATTTGAAATCATTGTAAGCTACTATGGATTCTTAGGTGAGTGTTAATTTAGTTAATATATACAGGTTAGGCAAGGTTATGGTTGGTTATTTTAACACTGGAGTGGGATTAGTTGTATAATTTCAGAGGTTTAGGTAGTTAGCTAATTTGGCTAGTTATGTTATAGAGCTTTGGTGGCCTGTTTGTCACTTTGGCTATGTATGTGATAAGGTTTATAAGCTGGGGGTTGAGTCAGTGGCTTGGGTGAGGGAGGACGATTGAGGGCACATGGAGTATTTATTTTACTTTGGTGTTTGTGTTAGCTGGTGTAGGAGGTTCATTTGGGTTGTTGGGGGATTATAGTTTGTTTTCAGGTGCCAATATGGACCTTACAGGGCTGATGGTGGGTGGGCTGATAACAATGCCAGAATGGTTGTTTAACCATTTCATGTTATAAAGGCTGGTTGGTTTAATGTCTGGATTGATATTGCACCTGCGTTAAAGAGATCTCATTGGTATGATGGTAGGCAATTGGGTTTAATAATGAAATAGTATGGCTTGTTTTGTTGAGTTGCTAGAATGCCATGATGGCTGTTGAGCTGTTTTATGGAGGTGGCTTGCTGGTCAAGGGGTATGATTCTTGCTCTGGGTGTGAAAGATCCTGAGTTCAGATCCTCAACAAGCCCTGCATTGAAAAAAAATGTTTATAAGAGATAGTGTGATGGCGGGATTCTTAGACAACAGAAGTTTAATGATACTATTTTGGTTGGTAATGATCAGGAAGTCGTTAGAATTGTTATTGCTCTGGCATCAAGGAGAGCTCATTTGGTTATTATTGGATTGGGTGGTCAATGAGTTTGGAATGTGGCATGATGGCATGTAGTTGACTCTGCGTGGTTTTTATAATGCCCTTGAAATCACTGCAGAGCTGCCATTGGTCATGAAGTGAGGATTATTTAGCTCATTGTGCAGTGCAATTCTAGGTTATCTTAGCATAGGTGAAGGATCAGTGTTTTTGTTTTCATCTGTTTCGGTAGCTGTTTATTTTGCTATGTGATAGGGTTTTAGGAGTTACCTCTACCCACCTTGGTTAGTGGGGATGAGGTACACAGAATGATTTTTGGCCGGATGCATTAATGGTGTTTAGTTTGCTGGAAGTGTGCTGCAGAGAGGGGGAACAGCCTCATCAGGCTGGTGGGTAGAGGAGAGAGGCAGGCTTGCCCTCTTCTCTTTTCCCTCTGGTACTGGATGGTCAATTCAATAGGTTTGGAAAGGAAAGTGAGTGGTTACCCTGCTTGAGTACATAAGTAAGCGGAGAAAGCTGCTTATTTGGTTGATGGTATAATGCAATAAATGGTAAGGAAAGTGAGCGGTTACACTGCTTGGTAAGTATGTAAGTGTTAGAAAAATATGTATTAGTAATATGCATACTTAGTGCATTCGAGGTTTAAAAAGGGTTAATACATTTATTCTGTTCACACTGCATAAATCTGCAGAAGCTACATTCCAATCCTGTTATGTCATATGCGCAGCTATGATCTGCTTATGCTTTAGAAATTAACAGGAAAGCATTTAATTTCTGCTAATGTCATGAAAATAATAATAGATAGTTTCATTTCTACTAATGTCATGAGATTTAAACAAAGAGTTATTGATTTTCTGCTTATGCTATGAGAAAAGTACATAACTGCTGAAGCTATTGATAATGAAAACAAAGGCTGCTTGAAAATATAAACCGTAGTCAGCATTACTTGTACCTAAGCTAGAAATGTACCTTGAAATGTAACACATATATATTAGAACTGCACAACTGAAAAATAGAAAGTTTGTAGTGGGCTAAAAATAAAGCCCCAAGGCCAGGTTGTTTTTCTCAAATGTTTTTTATAATCCAGTCATGCCAGCAGGAAATCCAAGTAACATTTTCTATGTAACACATAGTGAGTTTTAAATCTGGACATGTCAGCAGGAAATCTAAGTAACATTTTCTATAAAATAATACAAAAAGCTGTGTCTAACTACGTCAACCATAGAAAAGTAACATTTCACAGAACTGTATAAAAGAAGCATACTGCCTACTAGTAATTTAGGCAAAATCCTGTATCTGCATGTTTTGTCTCCTTGCTGCAAGTAATAAAGGGTGCCATACCTGAACCTTAAGTGAATTGGTCTTTGATGTTTTTTCCTTTGACAGATTGGTCCTTCGAGCCGGAACCCTCACTTCACCTCGGATCAGACGGGCCAGGTGGTTGAAACTGCACGGGAAGAAACCAAATCGGTTCTTCTTATTTGAAAAGCCCTCCGACTGAATTGTCGTACAAAAGAGGCCAGCCACTTTCTGATCTGCGACTGAAGGACAGATCTCCACGAATCAGGTGATCAATCACGTAGGCTCAGGTAAGGTGAATCTACTTTTTTCTGTTTTTTGTTTTAGATCAGGGACTAGATTTGTATTGTTTTTGTCAAGACTGTATTTTACAAGTCAGGGACAGAAAAGATTACTGTCTTGTCATAGATCAGGAGAAACAGAATAGGTAGGCAGTCATTCTGAAGAGACTATAACAAAATCCGTGGTATCATGTTAAAAATAAGAGTTACGTAACGATCAAAAAAGGGTAGAACAAAATGGGTAATAATTGCACAAAAAGATCCCAAAATCCGCTGTTAACTGAAGACGCAAAATACATGCAGTCGCAGCACGCTGACAATATTAAAATACTATTCAAAATGGGTTAATAAGTACGAATTTGACGGAAAATTAGAAAAATCCTCGCTTATCAAACTTGTCAAACAGCTCAAAACCGATTCCAAAGGTCGGGTAAAAAAGCAATGCCAATTAGGAATTCCTCAGGCACACAGGTGGATTGAGGAAGTAAACCGTAGGGAACAAAAGAACAACAATTCAAAAACAATGTTTTTAGATAAGGAGGACAATAACTTAGTAATAGCATCGGCCCCTCCACCTCCCTTACCAGAATATGAAGCAAGTGAACAGGTTAGTCCACCCCCATGATATCCTGTTGTCACTGAAAATAGAGACATTGCAAAAGTAAAACCATTTATTAGAGATCCCATCGGGACCAGGTCTCAAATACGGGCAGATAACTCAAATGAAGGCATTGAGTTATATCAAATGGTTAAGAATTCACGATCTATGAGTGAAGAAGAAATATGTCCACTTATAGAAGTACCCAATCCTCAGGCAGGACAAGATGGTCAGGACCCAACTATTTTAGTGTATAGACCTTGGACTCCGGAAAATATCCTGAAAGCCACTGAGGGAATTCCCCATCCAAAGGTTAATTTTAGAAAGTTCTCAGAAGACTTACAAGGAATGAGGCTGAGTTATAAATTATACGGAGAAGAGGTAGAAAAAGTAGTTAGACAAATTGTGGGATCAGATTGGCACATGATTAGTGGCAACTGGAATCCCCGTGACGCTGCACACAGACCCCTCCCACATAGCAGCGCAGAGCTAGACAGCAGAGTAAAAGGTCTTACAGACCACATCTCTGAAAAATGGAAGCCTAGGGCAGACTGGACTTGCATTAACCAATGCATCCAACAAGAAGGTGAAACTATTGACCGATATTATGCCAGATTATTAGAATGTTTTAATAACCACTGTGGAATGCAGGTTCCTGAAGATCAAACACAAGATTCCCCATATGAACAGCAGTTAAAAAATGCATTTTTAAAAGGCAGTATTGCACCCATAAGCAGTTTTATTACAAAACACATGGTAGATCATCGTACAAGCAGGTTACAGTCATTACTTGAATATGCTAGGCATGCCGAAAGGCATTTTAATAGCAAAAAGGAAAAGAAAGCTCAAGTATTTTCTGTAGAAGATGGAGCAGAAGTTTATGTAGTATAGTCCGGGAAAAAGGGCAAGAAAAATGCACAGGGAAACAAACAATCTGATCAGCGATCAGAAGACTTTGAAGGGCGAAAGAAAAGGGGTGAATGTTTCAAATGCGGTAAAAAGGGACAGTTGGCAAGGGATTGCAGGAAAAACAAGAAGGCAACCACAGAAGACAAGGAGGGTGAGGACTGACTATAGTCAGGAATCACTAGAAGGGGATAGCGGAGAAAGGACAAATGAGAATGTGATAGAGGGAGTAGAGGATGTGACAAAAGAAATAGAGGAAGTGCAGGAAGTTACTGACAATGAAGGAAATGAAATATTAGACCTAGCTTTATTGAGCCTGGAGCTCTATTTAGCAGACACAAAACCAGAAGTTACACTCTTGGTAGAAGGGAGGGAAGTCAAATTCTTGTGTGACTCAGGGGCATCACGAACCCTGATACATCCCTCCAAACTGCCAGAAAACACAGAGTCACCTGATTACATACTGGTAAAAGCAGCTAATGGACAGCTGTACCGGGAGCCCCTCTCCCATAACATTTCAATAACTGATCTTGTTTCAGGATTGACTCAGAAAAGCAAAATTGTTGTTTCTGCAAAATGCCCAGTAAACCTCTTGGACAGAGACCTTATGCAACTATTTGGTATAGCAGTAGTCCCAACCATGCAGGGTATGGAAGCACAGCGACAAATTGATACCTTTGCAGTGCAATCGGAGGGTGAAATGTTTTATTGGTACAGCCAGGACTTGGTTACGACTGGTCCAGGGACTGTGACCGAAGAATTAATGAATGTAGCCATCAGCAAGTTCCCCTCCCTTAACATTGATAAACAACACCTGTTGCACTGTACCCTGTATTATTGTAACACACCAGGACCTGATAAGGAATATGAGCAAAAATTGTTTAAAAATCATGCAAACAGATTGATATTACATAACCTGTACTGGGACACAGAAGGGAACAGTGTAGCCAGCTGTTCATTGCCCCAGGAGTTCTTTGCACACTATAAATCTAATCGATTACCACATGTTAGCTTAATCAAGGACAAAAACATAGAATGGGCAGACCTAGGAAAAATAGTCACGAGATGGGAGAAACAGACAGAATTAGAACTATCAGAACAGGGAATACAAATATAAAAGTTGAATTGGATAACTCAGACCAACCCAGCTGTGCACTTGCAGTCTAGCGAGGACAGCTGATTGACACTCCTTTTAAAGGAGGAAGAGAATGCCTTACAGAATATACCAGAGACTCTCTGGTCAACAGGAAAGTCAGATGTAGGACTTATTCGTACAGCGGGACCAGTTACTATCATGCCAAAGTCAGCATTTACACCACAGAAAAGACAGTATCCCTTAAGAAAAGATGCAGAGGCAGGAATCAAACCTATCATAGCAGCTTTACTTAAGGAAGGAGTACTGGTGGAATCTCCCAATTCACCATGTAACACACCCTTATTTCCTGTTAAAAAAGCAAATGGAGAATGGCGTATGGTCCAAGATTTACAAGCTGTAAATGGCGCAGTAATACCAAGGGCACCTACAGTGCCAGACCCACACACACTGTTGAATGATTTAAAACCTCAACAGAAATATTTTTCTGTGGTAGATATCAGCAATGCGTTCTTTTCGATACCGATACACCCTGACAGCCAGTATTGGTTTGCATTCACATTTCAGGGGAAAAGGTATACATATACGCGACTACCACAGGGATATTGTGAAAGTCCAACAATATTCTCACAAGAAATGGTAAGCAACTTGGCGGGATTTACCCCACCAAGAGGCAGTCAGATTTTACTTTATGTTAATGACATCTTGCTGGCGGCCCCCACCCAGTAAGATTGCAAAGAAGATACCATAGCGCTATTACGATTTTTAGCCGCTGAAGGACATAGGTTCATAGGTTCATACTAGGCTATCTGCCCGAGGGCATTTATAAGCCTAGCCATAGTTTTGTGGCTTACGCCACCCCTTAGTTTGGAGAAACTATGCCCATTATTTAGCTGTGCCTCTGTCGAGCAGTGACACTGAGGTAACCCCTGGGGTGTATCTGCGATCTCCCATCCATTGGTCAAGATTCCTCTTGAACAAGGCCAGCGAGGTGCTCTGCCTCACATAAACCGGGATTTTGTTCCACAGCATAGGGAGTCTTTAGGTGATGAATCTATCCCTCCAGCACGTCCTATTAATAACCGTGTCGAGGTTTAAGTCACCCGCCCTTGTGGCTCTGAGGATCTAGATTTTTTGAGATGAAGCATATTCATCAAATCTGGGTTTGACATGGCCTTGTATGTCAGGCATAGGTCACCTCTGAGTAAGCGGTATGCAACTGAATATAACTGGAGTTCTTTCAGTCATGCAGCATAAGACAGATTTTTGAGACCCTTTAGCCTTTTGGTGAGGAACTTTTGTGGCCTCTCCAGCTGCTGCAAGTGTCGGGTCAGATAAATTCCGAATGGGGCATTGTACTCGATCATTGGTCTGATGAGTGATGAGTATAGGGAGACTATGACTTCCCTTGATCTAGATGTGAATCCCTTCATGATAAGGTGGGCAATGTAGAAGGTCTTCCTAACTACTTTAGCAATATGAGTGTCGAATGAAAGGCTACTGTCAACCTGGGTTCCCAGGTCCCTAATAACTTCTTCTGTGTTCAGGGGATTGCCACCTATATGGTAGCTAGGGGTAACCTTATTTTTCCCAAGGGTATGACTATGCATTTCTTGGCATTTAACTTGAGTCCATGGCTCTGGCACCAGTTATCCGCTTCTGTGAGACCCTTCTGAAGGATATCTGTGTCGGATGTGTTCTCAACTACGGCCCAGTTTGCAGTCATCTGCGAACTTTGTCAGCCATAACCCTCCTGTGTTTGCTTGTACTTCAGAAAAGTAGATGCCAAACAAGAGTGGGCCCAGGACTGAGCCCTGTGGGACACCACTTGTGACAGGCTTAGAGTCTGACATGGCGCCAGCAACTCTGACCCTGTGGGTTCTGTCACTCAGCCAGTTTGCAACCCATCTTGTAATGTATGGGTTTACATTTAAGTTGATGAGTTTTTCACTGATACCCGAGTGGGGTATTGTATCAAAAGCCTTCGCCAGGTCTAGGTAGGCTGTATGGACTGTCTTTCCCTCGTCAATGGCTTTGGTGACTGTTTCAAAAAAGTCAACCAAGTTTAAAAGGCATGATCTGCCTTTGACAAAACCAAACTGGGTTGGATCCAAAGTCTGCAAATTCCCTATGTCTTTATTTATGAGATCCATTATGATCCTTTCCATGGCTTTGCAGATCAGGCTTGTCAAGCTAATGGGGCGGTAATTTCCAGGGTCAGTGGAGGCACCGCCTTTGTGGAGTGGGACCACAGTCGCTGTGCGCCACTCCTGGAGTGCGATCCGGAGGTGAGACTAAGATTAAACAGCTGTCCTAACTGTGGGTTTAATTCCTCGTTGAGTTCATGGAGCACACAGCCGGGACACCATCAGGTCCCATGGATGCTGTGTTCTTTGCCTTGAGAGAGCAGTTCTCACCTGAGCGTTGGAGATGTTTGGGGGCTACAATCATTTGGTATAGATATCTCTCCTTTAGGGGGGGAGGGTGGGAAGAAGTTTGCACTGAACCTGTCAGCCAGTATGTTGGCAATGTCTGTAGGATCAGTAATCTTCACATCATTTTGAACTAATTCTGAGCATATCTGGGAGTTTCCTCCTAGGTTTCTGACATAGCTAAAGAATGCTTTATGGTTGTCTTTAGAGTCCTTAGCTATTTTTTCTCAAAATTAGCTTTGGATGATTTTATGAGAGCTCTTAGCTTTTTACTTATAGTGATCAGCGATGTCTTACCTTTTAAGGATTTTGCTCTATCTTGTAGTAGCTTTCTCCTTTTATTGTAGAGTTTGTTTATGGCTGGGGTCCACCAGACTGGGACGGTTGCCTTTGGTACAAAGAGTCTTTGTTTTGCTTGGGATTGCCTGATCCATGCAGCCCTGCAGGTGCTGGTAGAAGGCATTTGTAAGTGATTCAGCAGTTTGAGTAATGTTAACCGCCGCTCAGGGGCCTTAAAGGAGACCACACTAGTCTTTAGAAGTGTGTAGTCGGCTTTCGGGAAGGTCTTTACTGGGGTCTTTTTGATTTTAGGGGGGGGGGGGATGTGGACCTCCGGAGAGATTAGTTTGTGATCAGATCTCACCAGTGAGGGTATACTTCTGGCATTGAACATTGTGCTCCCATGTTCGTGATGATGAGATCAAGTATGTTCTCTCCTCTTGTGGGGATGGTGACTAGTTGTTCCATGGCATTTGAGTTTATGAATTCCAGGAACTTTTGGGCTAGAGTGTTTGGGCTTGAGTAGTGTTCCCAGTCTATATTAGGGTAGTTGAAGTCACCTAGTATGATGGTGTTCAGAGATACATTTATCCCCTCCAGTGTTTTCAGGAAGGCCATGTGAGGTTCCTGAGTTTGCGAGGGTGGCCTGTAACATGCTACAATTTGCATAGCAGTCTTGCCTATGGTTAATTGCACCTGGATGGTTTCCGATGCATCGTGCGATGCCACCAATCTTGAGGTGTGGGTGTCCTTGATGAATATGGATACCCCTCCTCCTTTCTTGGTATTGTCCGGGTTTTGTGGCGAACGCATGATATGAGGTAAAACCTGATAGTGCTGGGGTGCTCTCAGGAGCCTTGAACCAGGTTTCTGTCACAGCACAGACATCGATGTTCTCCATACTGAGAAGGGCCTCAAGTGCGTGCATCTTGAGGTTGAGACTCTGGCATTGAGCAGCATTACCCTTAGTTTTTTTCTTTGTTTTGTTCTAGGGTGGTAGGTTTAGAATTTGAGCCTTGCCTAAAAAGGCACTATGGGGTGGCAAGAGCCTTTGCCAAAATCTGGAATCCCAGGGGTGACAAGTGCAAGCCGCCGTCCCTTGCAAAGCAGCATGGCTTGTCCAGCATGTCATCCCAGGCAGACAGACATTGGATCCCCTTTGAATGACACCAGAGTTTAAGCCAATTGTTAAAACTGATCATCTTATCTCTGTATTGTGGCATCATTCTTGGTGAAGGTAGGATACTGCTCAAGGTCAGGGTCATACCTGCCTGGGCTACATAATCAGAGAGCTCCTCTATGTCTCTTTTCATGTAGTCCAGGGAGGTGCCTCAGGTCATTTACACCAGCGTGGACAATGATTGAGTCGTTTGTACCTGCTGTTGAGAGACCTGAGTGCATGCGTTATGTGGCGAATTCTAGCACCCGACAGGCAGCTTACTGTGACCTTCTCCTTACTCAGTCTGGTGAGCGGACGTCAGTGTGTCTGACTATGGAGTCACCAATGACTAGTGTGTCTGGCATAGTGTTTGGCCTTAAGGGCTGTGACTGCTTGACACTCTGACTGTGTGGTCTATGTGATGCAGGTGTTGTGTTCTGAGGTGGTAGTTGTTTGGGTGTCTGCTTTGGTGGCCTCTGCTGTTTTGGTAGATTTTTGATCAGAGCCTCCGAGTATGTCTTTGTGTGTTTATGTGTATGATTTGAGGTTGTGATGGTATTATGTGAGACTGGGTCTATAGTGTGTGTGTGTGGTTACCTTCTCCTCCTGTCTGGTCTTGCCAGTCCTATGTTGAGATAGCTCAGCCTCCAGTTTGGCCGTATAGTTGCATCTCTGCATGTATTTGTGTTTTGTGGGAGGAGGAGAGGGTTGTCTGTGTACATGAGGCAATTGTAACATTGCCTCAATAATCCCAGGTTCACCAGCTGAGCAGGAGAGGATATTAGCAACTGATCCCTCGACATGCTAGAAGGAATAGACAGAAAAACTTAAAAAGGTTTTGGGGATGTGGGTGACCGAGAAATGGGGTCTGCTTTTTGGGGTACTTTCTATAACAAGAGTGCTGTATCGAGGTGATAAGTACTGTAGGAGCAAGTGCTTAGCTATACGGATAGAGAATAGTCTACTTGGGAGTCAAGTAGAGATAATTTATAGTTGGAGGATACACTAAATAGAACAGTAGTACACTTTGAGGAAGGTAGTTTTAAGGGAAAATTTGAAGAGTGAACTTTAGGTAGCCCTAATAGTTTAAATCTTTAACCGCGCTGCCCTAGTGTGCAACGGTAGCAGCTCGTGCTAAATCAAGACTAAATCGCCCTAAAGCAGCTAGCGTGCTTTATAGCAGGGGGCTGGAAAAAACAGGAAATGACCCAAAATGGCCAACAAATTACAAGTTGCTGCTTCTAACCACTCCTCTGAGGACAAACAAGCAGCTCAGTACTCCCCACTCCCACTGGTGAGTAAAGAAACTACCTCTGGCCACACAAGAAAATAGAGGAACACAGAAACCAAATACAAAGCCCAGGGATCAGCAAAATCTGATCACTGGAACAACTAGCAAGTAAAGTTTAGGAAAGGAGAAATATTTTTTTGTTTTTTTTTTTTTTTTTTCAAACAGACAGGAAAAAAATGCAGTAAATGCTTTGTTTTTGACTAAATTGCTATCAAAGGCTGGTACACTTGAGTGTATTAGCCTGTTAGTTACTTTTAAGCAATACTTTAGCCCACAAGTGCAATCAACAATATAAGCTCACAAACACAGGAAAATAAGGCAATAAACAGTAATAAAGGCACAAACAGTAGTCGAAAAGCTTAAAAGATCGAAAAATGCAAACAAAAACTTTTAAAAAATACTTATGATCAAGAAAGTTGCTTTTTCTGCTCTCTGCTGGCTTAGGAACTCTGCAGGGGACCACGAGGAGCTATGCCAAGTTCTCTAATGCCAGAAAAGCCCGCCAAAGCGTGCTTTATAGCAGGGGGCTGGAATAAACAGGAAATGACCCAAAATGGCCAACAAATTACAAGTTGCTGCTTCTAACCACTCCTCTGAGGACAAACAAGCAGCTCAGTACTCCCCACTCCCACTGGTGAGTAAAGAAACTACCTCTGGCCACACAAGAAAATGGAGGAACACAGAAACCAAATACAAAGCCCAGGGATCAGCAAAATCTGATCACTGGAACAACTAGCAAGTAAAGTTTAGGAAAGGAGAAATATTTTTTGTTTTTTTTTTTTTTTCAAACAGACAGGAAAAAATGCAGTAAATGCTTAGTTTTCAACTAAATTGCTATCAAAGGCTGGTACACTTGAGTGTATTAGCCTGTTAGTTACTTTTAAGCAATACTTTAGCCCACAAGTGCAATCAACAATATAAGCTCACAAACACAGGAAAATAAGGCAATAAACAGTAATAAAGGCACAAACAGTAGCTGAAAAGCTTAAAAGATCGAAAAATGCAAACAAAAAGTTTTAAAAAATACTTATGATCAAGAAAGTTGCTTTTTCTGCTCTCTGCTGGCTTAAGAACTCTGCAGGGGACCACGAGGAGCTATGCCTAGTTCTCTAATGCCAGAAAAGCCTGCCAAAGCGTGCTTTATAGCAGGGGGCTGGAAAAAACAGGAAATGACCCAAAATGGCCAACAAATTACAAGTTGCTGCTTCTAACCACTCCTCTGAGGACAAACAAGCAGCTCAGTACTCCCACTCCCACTGGTGAGTAAAGAAACTACCTCTGGCCACACAAGAAAATGGAGGAACACAGAAACCAAATACAAAGCCCAGGGATCAGCAAAATCTGATCACTGGAACAACTAGCAAGTAAAGTTTAGGAAAGGAGAAATATTTTTTTGTTTTTTTTTGTTTTTTTCAAACAGACAGGAAAAAAATGCAGTAAATGCTTTGTTTTCGACTAAATTGCTATCAAAGGCTGGTACACTTGAGTGTATTAGCCTGTTAGTTACTTTTAAGCAATACTTTAGCCCACAAGTGCAATCAACAATATAAGCTCACAAACACAGGAAAATAAGGCAATAAAACAGTAATAAAGGCACAAACAGTAGTCGAAAGCTGAAAAGATCGAAAAATGCAAACAAAAAGTTTTAAAAAATACTTATGATCAAGAACGTTGCTTTTTCTGCTCTCTGCTGGCTTAGGAACTCTGCAGGGGACCACGAGGAGCTATGCCAAGTTCTCTAAGGTAAACAAAAATAAACTGCAGCTTTGGAAAAAACAAGTCAAATACCTAGGATATGTGATATCCAAGGAAGGAAGAACATTAGATGAGGACAGAAAAGTAGCGATTTTGCAAGTACCAAAACCCACTACCAAGAAGGAAATGATGTCCTTCCTGGGTACAACTAATTTTTGCCAGAGTTGGATTCCAAACTAAGCCTTGGAATCTGCACCTCTGACTGACCTGATATATAAAAAGCCTATGGCAGCACAGGATTTGTTACAATGGACACCAGAGGCAGAATCTGCTTTCTGCAAACTGAAACAGTTAATAGCGTCCTCATTAGTTCTGGGATTACCAAACTACCATAAACATTTTTTCCAAACTGTAGATTGTAAGCAAGGTTATATGACATCAGTGTTAACACAACAGCATGGGGACAAGCAACGCCCCATTGCTTACTATTCATCACAACTAGACCCAGTGGCATGGTCCTTACCTCACTGTGTACAAGCAGTAGTTGCAGCTGCAATGGCAGTACAGGCTTCGGCCTCATTAGTTTTATTCCACCCTCTCACTTTGAGAGTGCCTCATGCAGTCACGATTATTTTACTGCAAGAGAAAGTAGCATATCTTTCCCCTGCTAGGCATCTTTCCTGTATGACTATATTGTTGAGCCAACCTCACATGACAATTGAACAATGCATGACTTTGAACCCTTATACCTTGCTCCCAACCCCTGCAGATGGCACACCACACCGCTGACTGCAGGTGATTGAGCAAAAGACACTACCTAGAAAAGATCTCACAGATGCCCCCTTGGATGATGCCGAGGTGACATACTACGTGGATGGTTCGTGCAAAAGGGGTCCTGCAGGACAGAACCTAGTAGGATATGCAGTAGTTTATGACACTGAGATTATAGAAGCAAAACCTTTACCACACAACTTATCTGCACAGGCAGCAGAATTGATTGCCTTGACACAAGCATGTACCTTAGCAAAGGTAAATGTGTAAACATTTTTACGGACAGCCAGTACGCTTTTTCTACTGTACATGTTTTTGTGCAACAGTGGAAAAAACGAGGAATGATAACATCTACTGGCAAACCTATCAATCATGCACAGTTTATTTTAGATATTTTAGAATCTATTCAGTTACCTCAGAAAGTAGCTATTTGTAAATGCACAGCTCACACCAAGCAACAAGATAGGATTTCAAAAGATAATGCGAGAGCTGATACAGCTGCAAAACAAGCAGCTTCAGAAGTATTTCTTTTAAATGAGGAACTACAACCCTCTGAGATTTTAGACTTAGAAATGTTAAAGACAATGCAGACACTCACTACGCAAGCTGAAAAACAAAGATGGGTAAAACGAATAGCAATTCTCGAAAAGGGGCTGTACATCTCTAAAGAAGGGAAACCGATACTACCATCTAATTTGTTTAGATATGCAGCTTTGTTGAGCCATGGGCAATGCCATGTCTCAACAGGGGGGATGGTACAGCTGGTGAACCAGGTGTTCACAACATATGGATTTACAAACTACTCTAAAAAATTTTGTTTGATGCGCCAAATTTGTAACAAACATCATGCACAAGGGGCGTTAAAGCCCAAGCAAGGGAGTTTCCCTACACCACCATATCCGTTTCACACTATCTGTATGGATTTCATAGAATTGAACAAATGTGAAAATAAGAAGTATTGTCTTGTCATTGTAGATATGTTTTCCAGATGGGTGGAAGCCTTTCCAACCAAAAATCCAGATGCAGCCACAGTAGCAAAAGTTCTTGTCAAAGAAATCATCCCTAGATTCGGCATTCCGAAAAGGATCTACAGTGACAACGGTACACACTTTGTAAACCAAACCATACAGCAATTAAGTAAGCATTTTGCTATTTCTTTAAAACATCATTGTGCATACCATCCACAATCTGCAGGGCTAGCTATGAGGCATAATGGAATATTAAAAAATAAATTAAGAAAATTAATAGCCGAGACAGGAAAGAACTGGGTGTATTGTCTGCCCCTGACACTGTTGAGCATGAGAACTATTCCGACTGCAAAATATTGTCTCCTTTTGAAAAACTGTTTGGAAGGGCTTATTATACACCTCAGTGGAAACTTCTCATGCCCACAGACCAGGAAGCTGACTATACACTATCTGAATATATGAGAAATTTGTTGAATTCTAAACATCTGTTGCAGTCAAATTCTGTTTCAGATAGAGAACAAACTGAAACATCAGAAGTGGCAGTGATCCCAGGGGACTGGGTGTGGATAAAGGCCATAAAAAAGAAAAATTGGACGTCACCAAGGTGGGAAGGTCCATACCAGGTGCTTCTATTGACACCTACTGCAGTCAAAATCGCAGAGCGAGCCTCGTGGCTCCACCTGACGCACTGCAAACTAGTTAAGAACTTTGAACTGGACAAAAATCTTACCTCTCCATCGGGGCCCTCAGCACAAAGTCTGGCTACAAAGGGGGGTCAGATCAATAGGACTGATCCGTCTCAACCCCAGTGAAGAAACCATCTGTGCTGAATGTCCTATTAGGGCAGACAGTAAGATCACATGTCAAAAGCAAAAATGATAGAATCCAGAAAAATCCAAATAAAACTACTCGAAAGAGTCGGAGAAAACAGGAATGCAGAACAACCATTTCCTCAGAAGTATTGTATAATCATCCTGTTAACTGTACTAGTGACAACAATCTTTTTGTTGTGGCCATTCCTTTTCCCAGCCACACAAACTGAACTGAATAAACGTGGAGAGTTGCACGTAGAGTGGCACCCACATTTCAACACTTACCAGGCAAACAAATATGTGTATGCTGAGACCTTCAATGTTTCGAATTGCTGGATTTGCACAGCTTTAACAACAGCATACGGGGGGTTATTGTTAACTTCAGTCCCCCTAGGAGCCAACAAGACCTGAGAAAATTTAGTCTATGATACATCAGATGTTACATCACAAGATAAAGTAGCATTGCACTTGTCTGTTCGACAGAAGGGGACTGTGTGTTTTTACAAAAATGATACAGTTCAGGTGGGTTGGAGCAATTGCAATGTGACTGTTCCCTATAGATGCTACAATAAAACTGATAACACAGGTTCCTATTGCAACACAACCTATGATTCATTTTTTGAACTAATGCATAGGACAACTGATGAAGTAAGACATAATGCTGACCTCTATAAACAACTGATTATAGTTGACAAAAAATGTTTCATCCAGAACCAGGACATAGTAAAGTTTCTACCAAAGTAGAGGACTGTTATTTTGTATGTGGTAGGAAAGCATACAAGTGGTTACCTGAGAATTGGTCCGGCAGTTGTTATTTGGGGTACCTGGTTCCGGCCATACGACACACAGCAGTTTTGCCTCAGGGGAAATTCAAAATGTTCGACAAGAACTCAAGAAGCCTGTCAATCCAGTGGGGCAGATCAATGCGGGCTGGAAAAACCATCACACTGTGGGCATAGGGAAAAATGGACTGTCGCATATGGACTTGGGTGATGCCATCATCTCGTGGGCAGGTATACTGCCGGCATATGGAGCAACGAAATCAATCTGGGAACTGAGAAAACTGTTTAAACTTCTTGAAATAATGAGCAATGCAACCTTTTCCGCTCTAGAATTGGTGACTGATGAACTGACTGCCATGAGAACTGTAGTGCTTCAAAATCGCACGGCTCTCGACTTCACCCTAGCGGCGAGATGAGGTACTTGTGCTTTAATCCAGGAGGAGTGCTGTTCATATATTCCTGACCACAAACACGAGATAGACAATCACCTTGAGATAATTCAGCAAGTGTCGGCTATGACCAAACCAGGACCAAATCCATTGACGGACTTTTTCCAGAGATTGTTTGGGGGGTGGGGCAGTATCCTGATGAGCATCCTGATTGCCATCTGTGTAAGAATGATCCTACTGGTGGTATGTTTGCTGCTGCATCTCCTGCATGAAAAGACTGATTAAAGACTTTATAGACATGTCAGTTTCAGAAACCTTATACCAAGGTGCTGAACTTGAAGAATTGTTGAAAAATTGAAAATGCTTTCATAAGTTTAAACTGAATGACTCTCTTAACTGCAAATCCTGAGTAGGAAGAGGTTAGGGGAAGAAAAAATTGTTTATGCTTATTTTGAAAGTGGAATAAAAGTATTAAAAGGGGGGAAATGTTAGAAAAATATGTATTAGTAATATGCATGCTTAGTGCATTCGAGGTTTAAAAAGGGTTAATACATTTATTCTGTTCACACTGCATAAATCTGCAGAAGCTACATTCCAATCCTGTTATGTCATATGCGCAGCTATGATCTGCTTATGCTTTGGAAATTAACAGGAAAGCATTTAATTTCTGCTAACGTCATGAAAATAATAATAGATAGTTTCATTTCTACTAATGTCATGAGATTTAAACAAAGAGTTATTGATTTTCTGCTTATGCTATGAGAAAAGTACATAACTGCTGAAGCTACTGATAATGAAAACAAAGGCTGCTTGAAAATATAAACCATAGTCAGCATTACTTGTACCTAAGCTAGAAATGTACCTTGAAATGTAACACATATATATTAGAACTGCACAATTGAAAAATAGAAAGTTTGTAGTGGGCTAAAAATAAAGCCCCAAGGCCAGGTTGTTTTTCTCAAATGTTTTTCATAAATCCAGTCATGACAGCAGAAAATCCAAGTAACATTTTCTATGTAACACATAGTGAGTTTTAAATCTGGACATGTCAGCAGGAAATCTAAGTAACATTTTCTATAGAATAATACAAAAAGCTGTGTCTAACTACGTCAACCATAGAAAAGTAACATTTCATAGAACTGTATAAAAGAAGCATACTGCCTACTAGTAATTTAGGCAAAATCCTGTATCTGCATGTTTTGTCTCCTTGCTGCAAGTAATAAAGGGTGCCATACCTGAACCTTACATGAATTGGTCTTTGAAGTTTTTTCCTTTGACAGTAAGCAACCAGGTGAAGCTGCTTATTGCACTGATGGTATAATGCAATAAATGGTAATGAAAGTGAGAGGGTACGCTGCTTGATAACTACTGATAAAGGGTAATGGAAGTGAGCAGGTATGCTGCTTCATAAGTAAGTAAGTGGAGGTACGGACGCTGCTTACTGATCAGGATGAGCAGGTTTACGCTGTCCTGTCCTAAGATAATTTTACATGGATGTTATTTCACCTGTATAATGTTTGTTTGAAATGAATGAATATTGATTAACATTTTTGTTTATGGAAATTTAATAAAGGTCATCAAATGTCATTCGGTGTAATGTGTTTCTTGAAGGGGACCTAGACAAATGATGTTTGGAACAGACCATTTTTTCCAGGGACATCTTCAAGGTGGGGGGTTAGTTAGAGTAGCAGGATTTGGGAGGATAGGATGAGGACAAGGTTAAATAGGAATGGATGAGGTTTGGGAGGAAGTGAGGTAGGGGTAGGGAGGGGCTTAGAGGATGTTAGGTAAGTGTAACTGGAATAGGAGTCACATTTTGGCTTGAACTTGCTACCTGCCCTCCCTCCCCCTTTTATTAGTGGGGATATGGTTATGTTTAGCTTGGACAGGGCAGAGAAGAGGGGCAGGTTTGCCCTCTTCTGTTCCCCTTCTGGTGCTGGATGGTCAATTCAATAAGTTTGGAAAGGAAAGTGAGCAGTTACCCTGCTTGAGTACATAGGTAAGTGGAGAAAGCTGCTTATTTGGTTGATGGTATAATGCAATAAATGGTAAGGAAAGTGAGCAGTTACACTGCTTGATAAGTATATAAGCAAGTGGGTGAATCTGCTTATTGGATTGATGGTATAATGCAATAAATGGTAATGAAAGTGAGTGGTCACGCTTGCTTGATAAGTACTGATCAAGGGTAATGGAAGTGAGAGGGTACGCTGCTTCATAAGTAAGTGAGTGGAGGTACGGACGCTGCTTACTGATCAGGATGAGCAGGTTTACGCTGTCCTGTCCTATGATAATTTTACATGGATGTTATTTCACCTGTATCATGTTTGGTTGAAATGAATGAATACTGATTAACATTTATGTTTATGGAAATTTAATAAAGGTCATCAAATGTCATTCAGTGTAATGTGTTTCTTGAAGAGGACCTGTACAAGAAATATTTTCAGCCCATTCGATAGGTTTTGGTAGAGAATTCCACCAAGCTGGAGCAAGTTTACAAAAGGACCTTTCACAGGTAGCAAGGGGGGAGTGGTGTTCAGACTTATTGGAGAGGTTAATGAAATGGAGAATTTCATTCTCAGCTTTTTGAGGCCAAGTGGTGTTTTGTGAAGATCCCAGGGCAATGATGGGTGAACCATATTCAAACCTAGGTAGAAGAGCATTGATAGAGTTGGCTCACCAAGCTTCTATTGTAAGAAGATGAGGAATTCTGTAGGATAGTCTTAGCTGAGACAAAACTTTGTGAATTTGGGTTTTAACATGGTTGCTAAAGGAGAGAAATTGGTCAAATATGATGGCTTGATATATTTGCTCTTGACAAAAGGTAGTGTGAAACCTGTTGGGACTATGAGGATAAGTGCCTGAATTGACTTTAACTTTTGGTGTGTCCTATAAATCATTAAGATGACTTTCTAGTACTAACTATAAGTTTATATTATGAAGTCAGTTCCCAGTGTCTGTGAATTTGGTCTGAAGTTCATTTTGTAGGCCAAAAGTAGATTTATTACATTTAAGTTGGGTGATATCAACCCAGCCACTGGGGATGCACAAGCCAGTGCATTTCTTTGTGCTGGTCCCAAGCCCAGATAAATGGGGAGGGTTGTGTCAGGAAGGGCATCCGGTGTAAAACTTCACCAAATTATTCATGTGGACAGTAGTAAATATTTACATACCGGATCGGTCGAGGCCCGGGTTAACAACAACCGCCACTAGTACTGTTAGCCAACAGGGTGCTGGCAGAAATTGGGCTACTGTTGGCCGAAGGAGGAGAAGAGGCAGAAGGCATGGCCAAAGGCAGGAAGAGAGGAGAAAGGCAAGGACTGTGGTAGTGAGGGTCGGGACTTTGAATGTTGGCAGTATGACTGGTACAGGGAGAGAGTTAGCCGATATGATGGACAGAAGGAAGGTTGGTATATTGTGTGTGCAAGAGACCAGATGGAAGGGGAGTAAGGCTAGGTGTATCGGAGGTGGGTTCAAATTGTTTTATCATGGTGTGGATGGGAGGAGAAATGACGTAGGAGTTATCCTGAAGGAACAGTATGCTAAGAGTGTTTTGGAGGTGAAAAGAGTGTCGGATAGAGTGACGTTTATGAAGCTGAAAATTGATGGTGTAATGATGAATGTTGTTAGTGCATATGCTCCACAAGTTGGGTGTGCAATGGATGAAAAAGAAAAATTGTGGAGTGAGTTGGATGAAGTGGTGATGACTGTACCCAAGGGTGAGAGAGTGGTGATTGGAGCAGATTTCAATGGGCATGTTGGTGAAGGGAACAGAGGGGATGAGGAAGTGATGGGTAGGTATAGTGTTAAACAAAGGAATGCAGAAGGTCAGATGGTAGTGGATTTTGCAAAAAGGATCGACATGGCTGTGGTGAATACATATTTTAACAAGAGGGAGGAGCATAGGGTTACATACAAGAGTGGAGGAAGATGCACACAGGTGGATTAACTCTTATGTAGGAGGGCCAGTTTGAAGGAGATTGGAGACTGTAAAGTGGTTACAGGGGAAAGTGAAGTTAGGCAGCATAAGATGGTGGTTTGTAGGATGACGTTGGTGATCAAGAAGAGGAGGAGGAGTGTGAGGGCAGCACCAAGAATCAAATGGTGGAAATTGAAAAAGGGTAATTGTGAGGTGGGGTTCAGGGATGAGTTAAGACAGGCACTGGGTGGCAGTGAAGAGTTACCAAATAGCTGCGTAACTACAGCAGAGCTAGTAAGGGAGATGGCTAGAAAGGTGCTTGGTATGACATCTGGACAGAGGAAGGACGACAAGGAGACATGGTGGTGGAATGAGGAAGTACAGGAGAGTATACAGAGAAAGAGGTTGGCAAAGAAGAAGTGGGATTGTCAGAGAGATGAAGAAAGTAGACAGGAGTATAAGGAGATGAGGTGCATGGCAAAGAGAGAGGTGGTGAAGGCTAAGGATAAGGCATATATAGAGTTGTATGAAAGGTTGGACACTAAGGAGGGAGAAAAGGACCTGTACCGATTGGCTAGACAGAGGGACCAAGATAGAAAAGATGTGCAGCAGGTAAAGGTGATAAAGGATAATGAGGGAAACATACTCACAAGTGAGGAGTGTGTGTTGAGAAGATGAAAAGAGTACTTTGAGGGGTTGATGAATGAAGAGAATGAGAGGGAGAGAAGGTTGGATGATGTGGGGATAGTGAATCATGAAGTGCAATGGATTAGCAAGGAGGAAGTAAGGATACCTATGAAGAGTATGAAGAATGGAAAGGCTGTTGGCCCAGATGACATACCTGTGGAAGCATGGAGGTGTTTAGCTGAAATGGCACTGGAGTTTTTAACCAGATTGTTTAATGAAATCTTGGAAAGTGAGAGGATGCCTGAGGAATGGAGAAAAAGTGTTTTGGTACCGATTTTTAAGAATAAGGGTGATGTGCAGAGTTGTTGTAACTACAGAGGGATTAAATTGATCAGTCACAGCATGAAGTTATGGGAAAGAGCAATGTTAGCTAGGTTAAGAAGGGACGTGAGGATTAGTGATCAGCAGTATGGTTTCATGCTGGGAAAGAGAAACAGAAAACCAAATTTTTTCCTAGGGAAAGAATTTGGTTGTCCGTTTCTGTTGCTTCGGTATTTTCAGCGCTGTGGTGGAAAGTTACAGGTCGGTTTCAGGTAAGTGTGCAGTTGTGTGGACTTGAGGGTTAGGGTGGGTTAGGTGAGTTAGGGTTAGGGCGTGGGTCAGATAAGTGTGCGATTGTGTGGACGTGAGGGTTAGGGCGGGGTAGGTGAGTTAGGGTTAGGGCGCTGGTGAGGTGACTGTGCAATAGTGATGGACCTTAGGGTTAGGGTTTATGTTAAGGTAAGTGGATAGTTAGTGGTGTATGTATAGTTTAGTGTAGGGTTAGGTGTAAGAGTTTAGGTGTATGTCTGTGGATTGCTGTTTGGTGTGCTTGTGTTATGTGTATGTGTTTTGGAACAGCAAATGTTTTCCCTTTTCCCCACTCTTCTCCACCCACTCCATCCTGCCTGTACTCTCTTCTTCACCTCTCTTCCACACTCACCATTACTCTGAACTGTTGATTCCAAGTATTTAAACTCATCCACCTTCGCCATCTCTACTCCCTGCATCCTCACCATTCCTCTATCTTCCCTCTCATTCACACATATATTCTGTCTTAGTCCTGCTGACCATCATTCCTCTTCTCTCTAATATCTCCACCTCTCCAGGGTCTCCTCCACCTGTTCCCTACTCTCACTACAGATCACAATGTCATCTGCAAACATCATAGTCCACAGGGACTCCTGTCTGATCTCGTCTGTCAACCTGTCCATCACCATTGCAAATAAGAAAGGGCTCAGAGCTGATCCTTGATGTAATCCCACCTCCACCTTAAACAAATCCGTCACTCCCACTGCAGAGCTCGCCGCTGTCACACTACCCTCGTACATATCCTGTACCACTCTTACATGCTTCTCTGACACTCCCGACTTCCTCATACAATACCACAACTCCTCTCTAGGCACACTGTCATATGCTTTCTCTAAATCCACAAAGACACAATGCAACTCCTTCTGACCTTCTCTGTACTTCTCCATCAACACTCTCAGAGCAAACATCGCATCTGTAGTGCTCTTTCCTGGCATGAAACCATACTGCTGATCACTAATCATCACCTCCCTTCTTAACCTAGCTTCCACTACTCTTTCTGAGATCCATGCACAAATAGGTACTGTATGTGCCATGTCCAAAATGCTGAGTGGCTCTGTGACCTGTGTGAGGACCTGCAACTGCTGCAAGGAGTATCTGACATCGTGCAACATATGCAGAGTGTCACAGCTTATAGGAACTTCGAGTAGACAGATATCCTGAAGAAAATGTTGGTCATGTTGATATCCACTGCTATATCCATGAGGATACTGGTAAATGCCATCTGAAGTTATGAAAGGAGCCATATGTGCAGTACATATTCACAAGCTGGACATACACAGATGGCATGATGGCACACACTGTACTAAAGACTGCATCACTGTCACCTCTGCCCATAGCTGCCTCCATTCCTAGACGTGGAGTTTGCCATGGTTGTGGCCAGTGGATGTCCAGATCCACTGTAGATCTATCACACCTGGCCATCTGTTTTGAGGCCCACACTTCCACACCATCTCTATCCCCTGTTGAGTTGCTGAGTACCACTTCTAGTCATGGCTGTTTGAAAGGTCCCGGATACTAACTATCTATTGCCACTACACATGGCATCTTGGGATTCCTATACATGCTCCCGAAATGCTACATCATGCAGTAGACAGGATGCCTCTAGATTTGATACTGCAGGACCACACAGATAACTGACTATCCTTCATACAATGGAAGCTCCACCCCAACCATGTTATCCCTGACTTCCACCTACATCACGTCTGCTTGTGTGACTATGAAGTTCACCTTCCTTCATCATCCGCTCAACTATATTGGCATTGCTATTTCATATCAATGTGCCCCACCTCCCCTATACATATGTGGATGAGTGTGCTCCACCCAGTTACATGTTAAAAGATCGAATGGTTGAGACATCGAACTGCATATGGTAGAGACCATATGTTCGATGTTTCAAAACATCGATCTTTTAACATGGCTAAATGTAAAAGAAAGACATGAGGTAGAAGACTGTAATGCAGGGGGGCAAGCCCCCCTGCAGCCCCCTACTTAAATATACCAACTCCGAGATTGTGCTACAGCAGGGAAAAGGACAACATCCCGTTCCACACTGTATTCTCAGTGTAGTGCGATCTCAGAGTTCGAATATTTAAGTAGGGGGTGTGGGGGGTGCAGGGGGGCTTGCATTACACTCTTCTACCTCACGTCTTTCTTTTACATTAAGCCATGTTAAAAGATTGATATTTTGAAACATCGAGCATATGGTCTCGGCCATATGCAGTTCGATGTTTCAATCACTCAATCTTTTAACATGTAACCGCTCCACCCACCCTCAGGCTGTGTGGGCATGACAAAGAAGGATACAAAGCATAGCAAGTCAGTGCACTGTAATACATAGCTCAGTAATTTAATGCATGCATCAGTTGTATTCTGTGCTCCATATAGATGTGGACCAGAGATCACCACTTTTCCAGTGATGCTATGCATTGCTCCTGCCTCTGCCTCCCATGAGTTACTGCTGCAGCCGTTTTCTCAAGTGACTCCTCACCTGATGCCTTCTCAACTACTATGACTTAAGTTGAAAAATATTTATTTTAGATGCACCTCTAATCACATTAGTCCCAATTCATAAAACTAGAAATGATTGAAAAAAAACACCTACTCTGATTCTGATTACATTAAGTAGTGCTTTGCTAGGTACTCATTGCTTCTTTATATCCCTTTCTGCTTTTCAAGTGAGCTTTTTCTGATGTATTTTGTAGTTGTGTATTTTGTGTCAGACTATATGTGTGCAATATTTTATGATACAATTTATGCTCTGGATGAGTGTGAGGTATTGTACTGGGACTGAGTATTTTGGGAAGGCATTTATTTTATTTGTGCTTGAGATTGTGGAACATTTTATTTATGTTATTGATTTAAAATATAAAATTAAAGTTAATAGTTCCATTGTACTAGGTACAACAACATTTTTTAGGTAGTTCAGTCTTGTTTCTGCAATTCATTGTACTGTAGTTCTTGTATTTGTGTTTTTTTTTTTTTTGCTAGCTGTGGATTTGTAAAAGTTGATATGATGTACTGGTTAGCGGGTATTGCAGGGCTATAATGCCTTCCACATATGTAGACCATCTACTCCATGGGCAGGTACTAAAGGTAGAGGTGTCTCGATTTATATCAAGTATAAATATACCTACAGGCTGGCCAAACAAGACAATGCACTTGAGTTTCTCCATGTTCAGTTCACCATAAGCAAAACCCATACCACTTCCTTACAAGCTTCAGGTCCCCTTCTGTGACACAGAAAACCCATTAAGATTTAAGTTTACTGGAGAAACTCATGATACAACCCAATACCATATTCGTGGGCAACTTTAATTTCCCCATTGTTAAGTGAGAATCATATATGACACCAAATGTGCAGGCACAGAGATTCCTGGACTTTACTTACACAAATTCCCTGCTTCCCTGATTATCAATACACTGACCAGCAGCACAAACATAATGGAGTTTGTCCTAGCTAATATGGGAAAGCACTGCACAGCCCCCGAGTGCAATGTTCTCTCTGGTAAGGTCAGACTGCAAAACAGTCTCTGTTGAAGTAAAAATAAAACCCAGGACCCCATCTAACCCTGGAGTGTTCAGGAACGGCTCTAAGTCTAACTTCTACTATTAGTGATAAACCAGTAAAAGTTCAAACACCCATAAACCCTGAGAAAACTGCGGCCTGTGCAGGACTTTTCACAAAAATCCTATATAGGTATGCAAATAGCTGCACAGACGCAGCTTACCCATCTGGAATAAGTAAAGCATTAACTCAAAAAACAAGCTACCTCGGTGGAATCACAACATCAATAGGCTGTATAACAGAAGAAAGGAAATCTTTTCAAAAACTAAGAGATGTAGCACCCAGCAGGACAAAAATGCTCTCATCAAAATAGACAAACAACATAGAGGACAAGTAAGGTCTACCTAAGACAATTTGAGGTGAATTTGGCCTCCTAGACAAAGGACAACCACAAGGCATTCTTTAGCTTTGTCTGCAACCTCAAAGGCAGTACACAATAGTGTGCAAAGCTCAGCCATCTACATTGAGCCAGAAAATATACTCAAACAAACTGATGAATTGACTACAAATTATGTGAAACCAAACTGAACAAATCCAACAAGTCCAACTGCCCAATAGTAAAACAAAACAGAATTTAATATGAAGTGCTTTTCATCAGATCTGATGAAGCTGCTGTATTAACAGTGACGTAAAGCACTTCATATTAAATTCTGTTTTGTTTTACTATTGGGCAGTTGGACTTGTTGGATTTGTTCATTTTGGTTTCACATCATTTGAGCCAGAAAATATAGCAAACCTACTGGCAGACAAATTCAAATCTAACTTTACCCCATCTTGCCTGCCAGCCTTACCTTAGGAAATACCTTCTAATATGACTGCCTCAAGTTACCCCTCAACCTCTTAGAGCAAAAAATCTGGACAAAGCCTAAAATGATGGGAGGACAAATAGGGACAGATTTTAAATATCGCTCTTATAAACTTAAAAAGTTGATATAATAATCAGTTTTGCATTAATTTTCTGAAGGATGTGGAATCTTAAACTCAAATATTTGTCATTATTTAAAACTTTAATCCTAAGCTGTTTGCCAGAAAAGTACAGATTTTAGGAGGAACACACCAAAACTATGACGCAAAAATCTGGACATTCTGCAAAAATCTGTACAGTTGAGAGGTAGGTCCGATTTTATGTCATAGGTCAAATACACTGCATCAATGAACATTGACAATATCCCAGGCTGCTTTCTAAATAGTATGAAACATGATATATCAAGTCATTTGGAATTACTATTTAACCATAACAAAGCTTTGTGCCTCACAAATGGAGAATGCCAACAATCATCCCGTTTGCCCAAAGGTGGGCCATCTACAGTCCCTAGAAATTACAAAGCCATAAGTCACACTAATCTCATAAGAAACCTCCAGACACTGGACCCAAGCCAGATTGGTTTCATCAAATGCAGGTCATGCCTACTCAATTTGGTGTACTTCTTTGATGAGGTCACCAAAGCACTGGATTAGGGCAAAATGGTTCATACCACCTACCTTGTCCTGACCAAGGCATTTGACACACTACTTAGGCAATGTTATCTGCGGTGGTGGTGCTGCGGTAGTGTTGTCGCCTCACAGCAAGACGTTGTCCTGTTCGATTCTCAGCTAGAGCGTCTTCTGTGGAGACATGCGTGAATGGACGTACCTTCGTTGAAGGTTGTGTGTTAGGGCCGGCAACTCAGCATGTAAAAATCAACTGCCAATCATTAGCGGACTGGAGTTCCGCTGTGGCGACCCCTAACCGGGAAAATGCTGAAAGACACAACAACAACAACAACTTAGGCAATGTTGACAAACTCAAGACAATAGATATACCCTTATGTTACCTTGTGGATAGCCATCTGGTTCACAGGCAGCACCCATGAAGTTAGAATTTTGAATTCCAACTCTGTCACCAGTGGAATCTCTCAGGGATAATTCCTGGGACCACCTCTTTATTTATTTATTATTTTTGTTAAACAAGAAACATCTTTATTGCATTATCATGTATGACATAGGTCATGTTGCATTTATATAAATGAAAAAAAAATGTAGCAATACAATCTCAGTTGTAGACATTATACATTCCAACTGTAGCTGCAATCATTATACATCACTTTTAATGTAAACAGTCATTGTTAGTTAGTCAACCATTACATAACTCATTCAAATTGTTTAAAAGAAGGTGGGACCACTTCTTTTTGACATTTACTTATCTGAAGTTAAGGCCAATGTCAAGGGACTCTGGCTGACCATATTTGCAGAACATTTCAAATTAGGAACTGTCAAAGTATCCCCCACCAACATAAATGTTCTCCAAGAAGAAATGGCATAGACAAATAACTGGTGTCAGAGCCATGGTCTAAAACTAAATGCCATTAAATGCATAATAGTATCCTTTGTGAAACTGGCCACCCCTGGTAAGTACCATATTGACCACACACCCCTAAAAGGTGACCCAGTAGTCAAGGACTTGGGGGCACACATAGACAGTAATCTAGCCTTTTGTATCATGTATGTTTTTGTTTTCTTTCATAATTCTTTTGCATTTTTTGTCATATTTTGTTGTGTGTAGCAGAAATTTCTTTTCATACAGTTGTTTATAGTGTTTGCTTAGTGATTGTCATGTGGTTTTGTTTTGTTTGTTTGTTTGTTTGTTATTTGGAGGTGCAGTGTTATGCATATTTGATTATTTCAGTTTGTTTGTTGTCATGTAGGTCTTGGTACCAGATGTGCTTTTAGTCTTGGCTGTTGCAAAGTGTGGCTACATGTTGAATGTTTTTTGGGTGCATCTTTATTACTGCTTTAGCTTCACTGATGTTAGCTGTAGTATATCTACTGGTGGCTGGGATCAAATTGTTCAATCATCAAAAGCCTGAATCACAAAAAGCCAAGGAACAGAATGACAATCACTGTTTTCCATAGCAGATTACTGCTTGTGTAATTTCTAAGTGTGCATTGACGTAATTCCTTTGTTCAAGACTTTCTCTTCTTTATGTTTGTGTAACTGTGGAGATGGTATATATATATATATATATATATATATATATATATATATATATATATATATATATATGTGTGTGTGTGTGTGTGTGTGTGTGTGTGTATATATATATATATATATATATATATATATATATATATGTGTATATATATGTATATATATATATATATATATATATCTATATATATATATATATATATATATATATATATATATAGATCTAGGTAGGACGTTTGTTCAAATGAGCAAACGTCTGAATCCATAACAATCGAACACACTTTAACGAAAGTGCCTTTATCGAAAAAGCACTTTTATTAAAATGTGGTTCAAAAAAAAAAAACACTGCATTAATGTATATACAACATTGGAGGATACAATGGTCTTATATTCTTACAATAAAGACTTACAGAGGTTTCACCATTTTGATATAATGGGTATTTGTTTTTTTGTGTTTTGGGTTTTCGGAGTCTTGATGTTTGAGATTTCATAGGTCATCTAGATGTTAGATATGTGACTTTTATGCTTTTGGTAATTTTATTACATTTGGTAATCTCTCTGATTTTTTTATTGCTGTAAATGGGACATATTTCTTTTTTTATTACATTACTATACAGTAATATTTTGGATTGTGTTTAGTTATTTGTGGTGTGTGATTGTGTTTTGCTTTATTAAATGTTTTATTTTGCCGCTTCACTTTATCGATTTTATTTTCCATTCTATGGGAATCTATATTTAACTTGGCTTGGTTACTTTTGTTAGGGTGTTGTAATAAAATTTGCACAAATCTGGATGATGTAATCAACCTCAGGCTATGTATATTTTTAAATATTTACATGTTGTACTAGATATGTGTTTTTATTCCTTTCTAAGTTAGCCCTATGTGTGTGTATATATATATATTTATATATATATATATATATATATATACATATATATATATATATATATATATATATATTTATATATATATAGAGAGAGAGAGAAAGAGAGAGAGATGTATGCATGCATTCAGGCCCAATACAGTTCTTTGTCATCACAACAAAAATAATTACCCTTGTGAATATTTATATCATCAGGTAAAGCAACTTAAAAAATAAGTGGGGGTGAATTACTGCTTACATATATGTGTCCTTCACTTTATGGAATTGCCACTAAAATGATTACTCTTGTGAGTATTCCTGAGGCTTTATTACCTGGAAAAACAATAAACCTGTTTGTGAATCACTGTGCTGCTGGTATGGTAGAGTCTTCACATTAGGACTCATTCACCTTCCGGTACTCAGGCTCTGAGTCACAGTAAATGTAAATGTGAGGGAAATCCTTTAAACTGACCAAATGAAAAAGGTTTTCTGTCCTTATATGTTTAATGTAAATTATTTTCTTACATTTAAAAGAAACAAACAAGACTTAACAAAACATAAGCAAATTAGATAAATAAATAATACAAATAAAACTATAACAATAACTCTTAAACCCGCATTGCTTTCTCTTTTCCCAGGAATAATCAGAAAGAAAAGGAAGATATGTCAAGTAATAATAAATCAGCAAATTAACTAGCATTTTTTCATCTCTTCTGTCTTTAGCTTGCCAGAGGAGCATTTATTGGAGAAGTTTCTCTGTCATTTACTGTTCACCAAAAACTGAACAAAGAAATGTGCATGGCAAACTTTTTTTCATAATCAGACTACTCCCTAACTGTCAAGGTGCAAGGCTGCAAACACATAAACACCAAGTTGGTCCAACTGCTGAAAATATCTGTCAAGTATGAAGTGTAACTGCTGATTAGCTCTATATCATATATAAGATTTCTTGCAGCAATGATCCTATTACTCATAAATCTACTCTTATTGTGACTGCCTTACACAACTGAATGTCATGTTATACTAAATATGAACATTTTATGATGACTTTATGTTACTTCTAAAATGTTTACTGTCTTATAAGGTTAGCAGTGCAAAATGGGCAGCTCCTGGGGTGTTGTTTAGTACTGAAATCTGTGTACAGTAGCAAACAACAGTTTAACAGTCCTTTGACTGCCCCAAATATTTCATACCAAACATCCACATAGTTAAAATGTATACATTCATAGCAATCAGTTACTTAAAATGAACAGAAGAATTACACTGCAAAACATATAATCATTGTACGCAAGTTAGTAAATGTAAAATTCAAACTGCAAAAAAAAATTCATAAGCCCATTTTTATATATAAATAGAGAGAAAGAGATAAAGCACACCCCTCAGTGTCAGTGCAGACAGTGGTCTCATGGGTGAAGCCACATGTTAATACAGCAGTCCAGGAGAGTGGCTAATACTAATTAACCATTTGCTCTCCCTAGAAAATGTCTATGGCTTCAGACTTACTTGCCCAAGTGATTCTATGAATTTCTTGGCCAAGTAAAATTTTAAACTTAGAGGAAAATTTGACCATCATCAAAGCACAGTGGTCACCTATTCACACCTGTCAGAATACTTGTGATGTAGGCAAGTTCATTGAAGATGTGGGGGTGAGGGGTATGTTAGTATGCATATGTATATGTGTGTGTATGTGTGTGGGCCTATGTGTCAGTGACTGTAGGGGCATGAATGAGGCTGTATGCATGTGTTAGTATGCACCACACTGGGTGGTCTTATTGAAGGGTTAGGCCAGAAAACAAGAGTCTGAATGTGTATGTGGTGGTTTGTGCATGAGAGGAATCTGTTTCAATTGATCAATGAGCGACACTGTTGAAATTCATATGGTCAAGACTACATAATCAATATCAACAATGTAGTTCATCAATCAATGTAAAGCCACAAAAATAATGGTTTTGTAGGAGGAAAAGCCCTCCCACACCCTCCACACTGCAAATTATATATACCAAGATCACATAACAGTGGTTAAAGGGTACATTTACCCACACCCCACTTTACCACAATCTCATTCAAAATGGTCAATAAACTACAGTATTGATCATGTCATTTTGATCATGTGGGTTTCGACAATGTCATTTATCGACCAAGTGACATAGACCCCCATGTGAGTACATGGCTAAGTGTTTTGATAAGTGTTACTGAGTGTAGGAGAGTCTTGTTATTGATGATGTGGATGTGGTTGTGTGTGTATGCATGTGTGTGTGTAGACTGTGCCTTTGTTAACATGATGCATGGGCCACTAGGAAATATGGTAAACAATCTCACGTCTGACAGCACCATTGTTTGATGCAGAGACATGGCAATGAGCTAATAATGAGGTCCTCCTGCAGAAACATTGTTACAGAAAGTTTTGGCTTTTGCCATTTTAAGTTGCGTGATGAAGTTGTCATGCATGATTTTGTTTAAATGATGAAAGTAATGTTAGGAAATGTTGCAACAGGAAGTGTGGACTTGGGAACACTAGAAACAAGAGTATGCTGAGAAATTTTGTTGCAACACAAAATTTATGACGTTAGCTTCTGAGAAAACAGGTCAAACAAAAGGTTCATCAAAGCAGGGTCCAGAGATGCCTTGCATGCAAACCAGATTACCTCTCAGAAGTCTGTATGATACCAGTAAAGAGACAGGGCTTTGAGACGACCAGCATAGGACATTTTCTTTATCCAGTTGCTCCAAGTGTCTGCCAGGGACATAACAAAAGGGGCATTAAACTCTATAATGGGTCTGATGATGGCTGACTACAGTGTTACAATGACCTCTCTGGACCTAAATGCCATAATTCTTGTGTATTAGTTGCAACATACAAGTATTTTCTTACTAACTTGAACACATGTTTGTCAAAGGCTAGGTTACTATCTACATGAGTTCCCAGATCCTTGACTAATGAATACATTTTAGGGGTGTTTTATTAATGAAGCTTTTGCCCGAGGTGGCCGACTTCCCAAAAGGTACTATAAAGCATTTCTTGGTATTGGGTTTTGTAGTAAGAATCTTTGTGTTTAACATCTTTGTATCATGTATAGTAAGGGTTAAAATGTGAAATTGCATTGCGTGCAAAGAAGCAAGTTAAAATAAGCTGTTTTTCTTGTAAAGAATTTGCTGACCAAAGAGGAATGCACAGATGTTACCTTGATCCAGGCACAAGCTTATCTTGTGACTGACCTCTGACCATCTAAGGCTCCAGTATGTGAATTTATAGCCTTGACTGAAATTCCTTGTCTAGTAACCAGCTACTGTGTACGTGCAGAGAAGGGTATAAAAACCCATGTGAAGTGTACAGAAATTAGACTGCTGACATACCATGTACTTTGTAGCATGTCTCCATGCATGTAAAATAAACCTTTTTGCTTATTTTTATCTGCGTGATTCTTCCAGTACATGTTAAGAGTACAAAATCTTTTGACATTTCTGGCACCCAAGAACGTGGGGCCACCTCTCCATGGTACAAATCGCATAAGAGGGACTGAAAAACCTGTACAGGAGGGGAGAACGAATATCGGGCTCCCTTGAACGGAAAGACCTCCGACAAAGAAGTCGTAAGTAGAGGCCAGTCACTCTTAGATTCGATCCGTGGGACGGTGACGAACGGGGTGGAAGATCCGCAGTAAGGTAAGCTTTTATATTTATAAAAGTACTTTTTTTAAGGGACTAGTCATATAGGAATTTCTTTTGTTTAAATTTTACAAAAGACCGGTAGAGATCTCAGGAAAAGGAAACAGTTTTTCTTTTAAATAAGAAAAATGGGAATAGGAAGCAGTTGTTGTGCTAGTAAGGGCTGCTTAAATAAAAGGACTGAAGATGAGGAATATATGTTTAAATTACATCCAAGAGAAAAAAAAAAACTTAAAATACATAAAAAATGAAAGACAAATTAGGGATTTAGTGGTAACTTAAATAGATCAGAATGTCAAAATTTGGTGAGAGATCTGTGTAGGGATGCAGGAGGCAAAGTTAAAAATCAAGTAAAGGTGGGATTCCCTCAAGCACAGAAATGGTTAAAAGAAGCTAGTAAGAGGCATAGGGAACAATTTTCAAATAAGGAAGTGGTGGCTCGAGTGCAAAAAGGTGCATTTTTTGTCCATAAAGAAGATGATGAGACATCTGTTGTCTGTCGTAAACCGACAGCCCCACCCTTGTATCCAAAAGTCCCTAAAGAAATGGTCGGTCCACCCCAGTATCAGGAAAAAGAAGCAGAAAATCAAGAAAAGGTGTCCTCCGTAGTTTTACAGGAGGCAGAGAAGCAGGGAAAAATACCCTCCGTAGTTTTACAAAAAACAAGCAGAGGAGACTCCGGAACTACGTAACCGTAGTATAGACAAATCAGAGTAAAAACAAAAGGAAGCTAAAGTACATACCCTGTCCACAGACTCATATCCCCTTACATGCAGAAAAATATCTTGAGGAAAAGAAAACAGGCTCAAACCTTTACGGTGAGCGCGGATGAAACACTTATGTTAATGTAAGCTCCGTCCAACAGAGGTAGAGGAAGGGGACGGGGTCGAGGCAGAGGGAGAGGGAAAGTAGGACATTTTGAAGATTACGAAGGCAGACAAAAGAGGGGGAAATGTTTTAAATGCAGTAAGAAGGGGCATTTCGCAAGAGATTGCCGGAATCCCAGGAAATCCGCTGCTGCTCCAGATCATGGTTCAGCATGACTATATGATGGCAGCACGGACGAACCGGACCCAGGTGCTGAGGTCAACTGGCAAGAGTCAGTAATACAAAATGAGGATGATTTTGAGGATGTAAATAAAGAAGGTAAAAGGGAATGTGCAGGATGGGAACATGATATAACTGATTTTTCAGAAAAAGGTGAATATCAGGTTGTTAGCCTGACAGCTCTAGCTACGACTATGCAGTTAGAAGTGCAACCGGTAATCATATTACAGGTTGAAGGGAGGGACGTAGAATTTCTATGTGACTCAGGGGTTTCTAGGACCTTATTGAAACACACTGCAGTGCCATCCGATGTAACTTCTGATGACTATGTATTAGTCAAAGCGGCCGACGGCCGCATTTATAAGGAACCTTTGTCTAAACCTTTATGGTTTACGGACCCTGAAACTAATCAAACTATTAGATTTCAGGTGATTGTCTCCCGGATTTGCCCTGTCAACCTATTAGGAAGGGATTTGGTGCATGTTTTTAGAATAGCAGCAGTACCAACTGCATCAGGAATCTTGGCTAAGCGTATGAAAATCCAGGATGAAATGTTGCAGGTAGGGCAAGGGGATTTACATTACTGGTATAGTAATGATCTTATTGAAACAGGACCACAAAGCTTGTCCAATGAGTTAACTAACCTAGCTTTGAGCAAATATAGTACGGCTATTCAGTTACCAGAGGCTGCCAAACAACTACACTGTACACTGTATTACAGGAAAAATGTGGGACCTGATCCCAAGTATGAGGAACATTTTTTTAAACACAAGGTGACCAGGATCCTATTACAAAATCTTTATTGGGACAGGGCAGGGAACTCCGCAGTTACTTGTAGTCTCACAAGAGACATGCAACAGCTTTTTCAGAATGCCTCAATCCCACATGTATCTGTGACTAGGGAAGAACAAATGGCATGGTATATAGTTGGGAAAAAAGTTACCGATTGGTCAAAGATGACACCGGAACAGCTGGCAGGTAAGGGGGTTCAGGTACAGAAGTTAAATTGGGTGACCCAGGTCAAACCAACGGTACATCTTTGAGAAGATCGGTTAACACCGACAGGAGGCATGCCATCCTGACTATGCTTTCTGACCCCACAAAAAGAATTAAAACTACAGTCAGTACCAAAATCCTTATGGTCCCTAGGACAGCATGACATTGGGCTAATAAAAACAGCAGGACAGGTTAAAATAACTCCAAAATCCGATTTTAGACCTCATAAGCGTCAGTATCCATTAAGTAAAAAGGCAGAAGAAGGCATTTTTCCAGTGATCACGGCTCTACTGAGAGCTGGGGTTTTAATTCCATGTACAGATTCACCGTGTAACACACCCTTGTTCCCAGTAAGGAAACCGGATGGGACATGGAGAATGGTACAGGATCTGCAGGCTGTAAATGCTGCTGTAGTGCCAAGGGCTCCTGTTGTTCCAGATCCATCTGTTTTGTTAAATGATATCCTTCCCACGGATAAGTATTTTTCTGTTATTGGCATTAGTAACGCATTCTTTTCTATTCCCCTACAGGAAGATAGTAGGTTTTGGTTCGCCTTTATGTTTATGAGCAAGCGGTACACATACACACGACTGCCGCAGGGATATTGTGAAAGCCCTACAATCTTTTCGCAAGAAATGTCGACAAACCTGGCACAGTTTCAACCAGAGCATGGCTGTCATCTACTATTGTACGTGGATGACATCTTACTGGCTGCACCCACGGAGGCTGTCTGTGAGTCCAAAACTATTCGGTTATTGCATTTTTTGGCGAAAGAGGGACATAAGGTAAATAAATCTAAATTACAATTTTGTAAAACTAAAGTACGGTATCTAGGCTATACCATTTCAATTGCTGGTAGACAACTAGATAACTGTAAAAAAGAAGCCATTTTACAGGCACCAATGCCCAGCACAAAAAAAGAAATGATGTCATTTTTAGGAATAACAAATTTTTGTCGTAGTTGGATTCCCAACTATGCAGAGGAAGTAAGTCCACTTTCGGAACTTATTTTCACACTTCCCATGGCAGCACATGACACGCTGCAATGGACGGATAAGGCAATACATGCATTTACTAGGGTAAAACAATTGATAGCAGGATCTGCAACACTTAGCTTCCCTGACTATACAAAACCCTTTGTTCAGACAGTAGATTGTAAGCAGGGCTTTATGACATTGGTTCAGTTGCAAACCTATGGAGATAAGTTGAGACCATTAGCTTTTTATTCTAGTAAATTGGACACAGTGGCACAATCATTGCCACACTGTGTACAGGCAGTAGTCGCAGCCGCACAGGCTGTGCAAGCGTCTGCGACCCTAGTTTTGTTTCATGACCTTACCTTATGAGTACCGCACTTTGTCGCGGTAATACTACTACAGGATAAAGTTACCTTTCTCTCTCCTAGCAGACACTTATCCTGCATGACAACGTTACTATCACAACCACACATGACCATTGAGCGATGCACCACTCTTAATCCAGCCACGCTGTTACCTACAGCTGACGATGGTGCCCCTCACATGTGTTAAGATTTGATACACTCTAATGTCTTACCAAGACCAGACCTTAAGGACCAACCTTTGGCAAATTCAGATTGGACCCTGTTTGTAGATGGGTCAGCACGTAAGAATGAGGCAGGTATCACACAAGTGGGGTATGCAGTCACAACTGAGACTAAGGTACTGGAGGCAAGACCCCTCCCCAGGAACCTGTCCGCACAAGCGGCCAAATTGATTGCTTTGTCCAGAGCATGCACCATTTCCAAGGATAAGGCAGTTACTATCTACACAGATAGTCAGTATGCTTTTTCCACGGTCCATGTCTTTGCACAGCAATGGAAAAATAGGGGAATGGTTACGACCTCAGGAAAGGAAATAACCCACAAGGATTTAATCCTTAGCCTCTTACAAGCTGTCCAACTGCCACGGGGACTGGCCATCTGCAAGTGCGCAGCGCACACAAATGCCAAGGATCCAGTACTACTTGGAAATGCACTGACTAACAAAACTGCAAAAAGTGTAGCCTTAACCTTTACCTTTGCACTCGAGACCACACAGAAGGAACTTCATCCTACAGATAAATTTGATCTACAAACTTTACAGGTAATGCAGGAACTTAGTACAGTTCAGGAAAAACAGTGATGGATTAAATATGGGGCTATTCAAATGCAGGGAATTTTTGTAGGTCCAAATGATAAGTATGTCTTACCAACAAACCTTTTTAGGTATGCCTCATTAGTGACGCATGGCCCATCTCATCTGGGCCCTGCTGCTATGGTTCAAATAATCCAGCAAATTTTCTGGACCAAGGGCTTTATAGCATACGCTAAATGATTTTGTTTATCGTGCCTTCTTTGTGCACGATACCATGGTGGTGGAGTGCGGATCACCCCAGCAGCTTTTCCACTGCCTCCGTATGCATTTCACACAATCTGCATGGATTTTATTGAACTAACTCCTGTTCAACAGAAGCGATTTGTGTTAGTCATTATTGATGACGCTTTTACAAAATGGGTTGAAGCTTTTCCGGTAGCACACCCAGATGCACTGTCGGTAGCCAAGGCCCTTACAAATAACATTATCCCTCATTTTGGGCTACCCACACGCATCTATTCTGATAATGGCACACATTTCGTAAACCAAGTTATTCAATAGCTGGCCGCCGTTTTTCAGATCGAGTTAAAACATCATTGTGCCTACCACCCACAGTCAGCAGGGTTGGTTGAACGCCATAATGGCATTCTCAAAGGCAAGTTACGTAAACTCATGGCCGAGACACATCAGTCTTGGATAAACTGCTTACCTCTGGCACTCCTGTCCATGCGTACCACTCCCACCTCAAAAGGGGCCACACCATTTGAACTATTATACGGGATACCTTATTACGTCCCGCAGTGGCAAAATCTTTTGCCTGCGGAACGTGAGGGGGGTGAAGAGATAGCAGATTACATGAGGAAATTGCTGACCAGAACTAACACTTCTTTAAAGAATGATTGCTTTTCAGATTAGAAGAACAACAGGATCCTGGAAGTGAAACCCGGGAACTGGGTTTGGGTTAAAATTGTCAAGAGGAAGACGTGGGTCTCCCCCAAGTGGGAAGGCCCATACCAGGTATTGATTGCAACACCCACAGCAGTCCGAATAAAAGAACGAACATCGTGGATCCATTTAACACATTGTAAACTGGTAAAATAGTTTGAACTGGACAAAACTTGAGTTCCCCTGAGGAACACTGATTGGTAATAGTTTTGTTTTGTATGAATATCTGACTATCGTAGCAATGCAGGGAAATACTGGAAGGGAGCAGCCCTTCCCACAAAAGCATTCCAAAATAATTTTGTTGTCAATAAGTGTGATTGTTACTTTTCTGTTTTGGTCGTTTTTATTTTCAAACAAGACTAGCCAAGTAAAGAGAGATGATGCATATGCTCTATCTTTTAATGTTTCAAATTGTTGGATATGCACGGCTATCCCTACTGTACATGGTGGTCTAATGTTAGGTACAATCCCTTTGGGGGCAAATGATACATGGACTAATTTACTATTTGAAACTTCAAATGTTGCCTTAAAGGACAAAATAGCATTACCCCTCATGGGTCGCCAGAATGGAACTGTATGTTTTCAAAGATTTGGTAAGATTAAGGTTGGATGGAGTCAGTGTAATGTAACCATAATTCATAACTGTACAATAGATGGGCACTGTGCAATGAGTTTCAAGCCTATATGAGTGCTTGTTAATAGTACAGGGCTTATTAATGGCACAAGTTTTTTTGAAAAAATGTTATCTGTGTATGATCTTTTGTTTAAAGGGCTGCAAGACAAAGGAAATCACTCTGTTCCAGTCAATATTACACTTAAAGTAAATTATTGTTATTTTACCTGTGGTAGAAAAGCATACAAATGGTTACCGAGGAATTGGTCAGGCAGTTGCTTTTTGGGTTATTTAGCACCAGCTATAAGACATACATTTTCTCTTCCGCAAGGTAAAATATGAAATGTACGTGCTGTTAATAAACCTGTTAATCCCGTAGGTAACGTTGATGCATCCTGGATCTATCATCACGATTTGGCCCATAGTAGCAGCAAGGGGCTATCACACATGGACTTGGGCGATGATGTTATTTCCTGGGCTGGTATTCTTCCAGCGTATGGGACAGTAAAATCCATTTGGGAGCTCAGAAAACTGTTAAAAACCCCGAGCAATGCAACTTTTTCTGCGCTAGAATTGGTGACGGATGAGTTAACTGCAATGAGGACTGTAGTATTGCAGAATCGTATGGCGCTCAACTTCCCCCTAGCGGCGAAAGGATTTAATTTTAATTTAATTTAATTTAATTTTAATTTAACATTTGTTGACCGGGAATGTCCGACTAGGTTCCACAGAGCCTGTTTTCAGCGGAGGCCCGGGGAGAAATGCTCCAGATGCATGTCTTTGGAATGTGGGAGGAAACCGGAGTACCCGGAGGAAACCCACGCGAACACAGGGAGAACATGCAAACTCCACACAGAAGGCACCCCAGCTACTGTGTACGAAAAGAGGTACTTGCGAGTGTTGTCCTTTCATTACATTCAATGAATATGACATTAACAGCCATCTGGAGATCCTACAACAAGTTTCTGAACTTATAAAACCAGGACAGAATCCATTAACTGACTTTTTCCAAAATTGGTTTGGAAATTGAGGAACAGTACTTATGAATGTCTTAATTGCTATATGTGTTGGTGCCATTATATTCCTACTGTTGGGTTGTTGTTGCATTCCTTGCATCCGAATGATAATATCAAGTGTATTGTCTGCCAATGCAACTAAAGCTTATTGTTCTGAATATACAGAATACGAGTCATGCGAAAAACTGTATGAATAAAATGTATTACTTATGATACAAAGTGTTGTAAGGGGGGAAATGTAGTAAGAATCTTTGTGTTCAACACCTTTGTATCATGTATAGTAAGGGTTAAAATGTGAAATTGCATTGCGTGCAAAGAAGCAAGTTAAAATAAGCTGTTTTTCTTGTAAAGAATTTGCTGACCAAAGAGGAATGCACAGATGTTACCTTGGTCCAGGCACAAGCTTATCTTGTGACTGACCTTTGACCATCTAAGGCTCCAGTATGTGGATTTATAGCCTTGACTGAAATTCCTTGTCTAGTAACCAGCTACTGTGTATGTGCAGAGAAGGGTATAAAAACCCATGTGAAGTGTACAGAAATTAGACTGCTGACATACCATGTACTTTGTAGCATGTCTCCATGCATGTAAAATAAACCTTTTTGCTTATTTTTATCTGCATGATTCTTCCAGTACATGTTAAGAGTACAAAATCTTTTGACAGGTTTTAAGCCATGGCTTTGGCAGCAAGCATTTGTCTGTTAGACCTTCCTGAGGGGTGTTCTTATCTTGAAAGGATTCAATGACTGCTCCCAGTTTGCAATCATCTGCAAACTTGGTTAGCCAGAGGCCTTTAACATTGGCTTTGACATCCGAGAAGTAGATGCCAAAGAGGATTGGTCATATCACAGAGCCCAGGGGGACTGTACTGATGACTGGCCCCTTTGTGGAGGTGGCTGCACTGTTTCTAACCTCCTGGGTTCTATCAGTGAGCCAGCTAGTTGTCCAGTGTGTTATAAAAGGATTTATATCTAGTTCCATAAGTTTGTTGACAATGCCCAAGGGGGGGTATTGTAACAAATGCTTTAGCCAGATCTAAGTAGGCAGTATGCACAGTTTTCCCCTAATCCATTGCCTTAGCGACCTTTTCAAAAAAGTCTACCAGATTCACTAAGCATGACCTTCCTTTGACAAGGCCAAACTGGGATGGATCCAGTGTCTGGAATTTTCCTCTGTCCTTGTTGATAATTTCCATGATAGTTCTTTCCTTGGCTTTGCAAATAAGACTAGTCAGACTAATGAGTATGTAGTTTCCAGGACCTGGTAAAGGCCCTCCCTTATGAAGGGAGATGACTGTCACAGTCATCCATTCCCATGGCACAAAGCCTGTTTTAAGACTGTTATTAATTACTGTCTCCGGGGATCCTAATAAGTCAGATTTTAGACTGTTCAGGAGGCATCCTGGGATGTTATCAGGGCCCACTGAGGCCGTGTTCTTGGCTTTATCAAGCGCAGCCAGTACATGCCCTATAGTTACACATGGAGGGGCTATGTTTAAGAGTATTTTTGAGGGATGCTGGGAGTGACAGGGAGTAAAGTTGAAACTAAATTTGTCTGCTAACAGGTTCACTATATTGCCAGGCTTGGTGACTGTGGCACCATTAACCATCAGTTTAGCACATTGCTGTGTGCTGCCCTTGAGATTTCTGGCATAGCTGTAGAAGGCCTTATGGTTATCTTTTACCTGGGAGGCTATCTTAACGTCAAAGTTGGCTTTGTTTGACCTATTTAGTCTTCTTAGTTGCCTATATAGTCTGATGAGAGAGTTTTTATCATTATGGGACTTACCCTTCCTGATTTTTGCCATATTTCTTTCCTTTTGTTATATATCCAGTTTAATTTGGGATGCCACCAGGATGTTTTTTTCCTGGGGATGGTCCTGGGCTTACATCTGGTAGGTACAGCACCTTCTATGCAGCCACTGACATGGCTGTACAGAGTTTCTCAGAGCAATTCAGGATAGACTGCTGTGTTCTCATGGTTTGGATGTTGGGAGGGTGGCCTAATGGTTAAGGTGTTTGCCTTACAAACACAAGGTGTGCAGTTTGAGTCTCACAAGGGATAATTGGCTAGGCTTAAAATGGTCCCAAGGGCAGTTAGCTTAGTACTAACCTATGGAGGGGCATTGAATTTTGACAAACCATCACTTAATAAAAGGTAATTTGCCTTGGAATAGCCCCTAACTGTTACTGATTTTAATTGGATTTCTGAGTATATTTTTATTTCAAATAAGACAGCTTTATGGTTTCACCTTACCAAGGAGTACAAGGCATTCTCCCATATTTTTGAGCATAAGGTCCAATATGTTAAAGTCTCTAGTGGGTGTATTCACTATTTGTTGAAAACCATTTACAATGTCTAGAAATCTCTGTGCCTATAAATTTGAGGTTGTGTAGGATTCACAGTCTATAGAGGGGTAATTAAAGTCTCCTATGAGTAGGGTGTTAGGCTGGACGTTAAGTGTATCCAGTGGGTCCAAGTATGTATTGTGAGGTTCTTGGGACATTCAAGGTGACATATAGCTGGGTAGGATATGGTATGGGATTTTGTCTATGGAGAAACTCAGGCACGTCAACCTGTTTGAGAACCATAGAGTTATGCTTGTTATTGATGTCCATTGAGTGACCTCCACCTTTAGCCTTGTCTGTGCAGCCACTGGTCTAAAAGTGCGAAAGGCAATGAAACCTTGCACTGCTGAGGTACCCTCTGCCACTTCAGACCATGTCTCAGTAACTGAACAGATGATGTCTATATTCTAGGCTTCTGTCATTGAGCAGTAACACCTTGAGGTTCAGTTAAGTTGATTTTGCTGTCAGTAGGTTTGTCAATTTGGCATTGCCTAAAAAGGCACTTATAAGGATGGCTAAAGTTTTAGCCAGTATTTGAAAGGCTAGAAGGGAAAGGTGCAGACCATCCTTGACAAAGCAGCATGGTCTGTTAACTATGTCCTCCCAAGCTGACAGATATTGAATCCCCTTAGAATGACACCAGAAAGACAGTCGGTTATTGAAGGCAACTATTTTTTGCTAAAAATATGGAAGTTTCTAGAAGGCCAGTGCTTGCTTGGGCTAAAGGGAAGTCTCTGTGTTCACCAGTGGGAGTGGTTAACACTGAACAGCCTGCCTGTCCCTGGAGGTGTGGTTACTACCTAGAAGCTGTAGTTTTATTGGCCATTTTGGGTCAATTCTAAACTCCTTGATCTCTCTCTCTCTTAAAACCCTACAACTCTCTTTTTGCGCAGTTTTGCGCACTGAGCAGCGTTGGGCAGAGCCGCCTAAACAGGTTTAAACTATTCCAGGGTCCACAAAGTCTGCTCTTCACTTTTTCCCTTAGAACTGTTCAAACTCTCAAAGTAATCACTCTATTCTCTTTCTAAAGCCCTGAACTTGCTCAGCTCTTATAAGGAAACACTAACTAACTAAAGCACTACACCCTCCTTGACTTCTCATAAGTATTAGGCTCCTGATTGGTCCTTCCTGATCAAGTGAAAAATCAGTTCCCTTCCCTAATCGATCAGTAAAAAACCAGTTCCCTATACTAATCTGGTATGTCCAAGGGTCAGTTTCAAGGTTACTCTCCAGTCCAGCTGGTGAATCTGGGAATTTTGAGGCAATGTTACAATTGCCTTATGTACACTGAACAACCCTCTCCTCCTTCCAACAAACTCTAATACATGTGAGAGATGCAGTTACACAGCCAAACTGGAGGCAGAGCTCTCTCAACCCAAGACTGGCACAGTCAGTCAGGAGGAAAAGGTAACCACCCACACCACAAATCCAGTCTCACACAGACCTATTGCATCTGCATACCCAACACATAAACACACAAAAACATACTCTGAGGCTCTAAATAAAAATCTGCCTAAACAGCAAAGACCTCCTAAGCAGATATCCAAGCAACAGTCACCCCTCAACAATACCCATGAATCACATATCTCACAAAATCAGTGTGCCTCACAGTCACAGCCCTTAAGGCCAAACAACACACCAAATACATTTGTTATAGGGGACTCTATTGTCCGGCACACTGACGTCCCGCTCACCAGACTGAACAAGAAGAAGGTCACTGTAAGCTGCCTGTCAGGTGCCAGGATCCACCACATATTGCAAGCACTCAGGTCACTCCAAAGCAAGTACAAGTATGACTCCGTCATTGTCCATGCTGATGTGAATGACCTGAGACGTACCTCCCTGGACTACATGAAAAGAGACATAGAGGAGCTCTCTGACCATGTAGCCCAGGCTGGTATGACCCTGACCTTGAGTAGCATCTTGCCCTCACCAAGAATGATGCCACAGTATAAAGACAAAATGATCAGTTTCAACAATTGGCTAAAGTATTGGTGTCATTCAAAGGGGATCCAGTGTCTGTCTGCCTAGGATGACATGCTCAACAAGCCACGTTGCTTCGCTAGAGACGGCTTGCACCTGTCACCCTTAGGCTTTCGTATACTGGCCAAGGCTCTTGCCACCCCTATAGTGCCTTTTTTAGGCAAGGCTCAAAGGACAAACCCACCTCCATAGACAACCCAAGGATAAAAAAACTAAAAGTAATGCTACTCAATGCCAGAAGTCTAAACCTCAAGATGCACGCACTTGAGGCTCTCCTCAGTATGGATAAAATCAATGTCTGTGCAGTAACAGAAACCTGGTTCAAGGCTCCTGAGAGCACCCCAGCACTACCAGGTTATAACTCATACCATGTGTTTTGGCCCCAAAACTCGGACCGAAGCACAAAAGGAGGGGGAGTATCTATATTCATCAAAGATACCTACACCTCCAGGTTAGTGGCACTGCACGAAGCATCGGAAACCATCCATGTGCAACTAACAGCGGGCAAAACTGCCTTTCAGTTTGTAGCCTGCTACAGAACACCCTCCCTATTACAGGAACCCCACTTGGCATTCCTGAGAACACTGGAGAATATGAAGGTCTCTCCAAACACTATGTTATTGGGTGACTTCAACTACCCAAGCATTGACTGGGAAAACTACTCAAGCCCAAATACCCTTGCCCAACAGTTCCTTGAATTTATAAACTCTAATGCAATGGAACAACTGGTCACCACTCCCACAAGAGGGAACAACATATTGGACCTGGTCATCACCAACATGGGGACTCTATGTTCCACACCAGAGGTAAACCCCTCATTGGTAAGATCAGACCATAAACAAATTTCCCTGGACATCCATATCCCATCCCCACCCCCAGCCAAGGAAATCACTGTAAAGAATTTCTCAAAAGCCAACTTTGCACTTCTCAAGACTGAGGTGGAATCCTTCAAAGCCCCTGGGCCAGAGGATAATACAGCCCAATCCACAGAATCCTTTACAAATGCATTCTGTGAGCACCTGCAGGAATGCATGGATCGTGCTATCCCAAATAAAACCAAGACTCACTCCTCCAAAAACAGGAGACCAGTCTGGTGGACCCCGGCCATAAATAAGCTATACAACAGAAGGAGGAAGCTACTACATGACAGAGCAAAATCCCAAAAAGGAAGGCATCTCTGATCAGTATTAGCAAGAAACTTTGATCCCTCATAAAATCATCAAAGGCCAGCTTTGAAAGAAAAATTGCCCTAGACACTAAAGATAATCACAAGGCCTTCTTTAGTTATGTCAGGAACATGGGCGGAAACTCCCAGATATGCTCTGAATTGTTGCATAACGGTACAAAATATACCGAACCTACAGACATAGCCAACATCCTGGCAGACAGATTCAGTGCAAACTTCTCCCCCCCTTCCCCCCCAAAGGATCAAATGCCTATCCCAACTGAATATAACATCCCTGACATCACAGATGCACAGGTGAAAGCTGCCCTCTCCAAAGCAAAAAACACAGCATCTATGGTACCGGCCGGTGTCCCAGGCTGTGTCTTACATGAGCTCCAAGAAGAACTGAACCCTCACATTAAGTCACTGTTCAAACTTAGCCTTACTACAGGATATGTACCCAAAGAATGGTGTACAGCTACAGTGGTCCCACTCCACAAAGGTGGTGCCACAACGGACCCCGGAAACTATCGCCCCATAATCCTGACTAGTCTGGTCTGTAAAACTATGGAGCGTATTATCATGGAACTCATAAACAAAGACATTGGGAGCCTCCAGACACTGGACCCTGCCCAATTCGGCTTTGTTAAGGGCAGATCTTGCCTCTTAAACCTAGTTGATTTCTTTGAAACAGTTACCAAAACCATAGATGAGGGTAAGGTAGTCCACACAGCCTACCTGGACCTCGCAAAAGCCTTCGACACAACACCCCACTTGGGCATCATAAATAAGCTTACCAGCTTAAATATCAACCCCTATATCACAAGATGGGTTGCAAACTGGCTCAGAGATAGAACCCACATGGTCAGAATCGCAAGTGCCATGTCTGAATCCAAACCAGTTACAAGTGGTGTCCCACAGGGCTCAGTTCTGGAACCTCTCTTGCTCGGTATATACTTCTCTGAGGTTCAGGCTAATACGGGGGGGGGGGGGATTATGGCTGACAACGTTCGCAGATGACTGCAAACTGGGGGCCATAATCGAATCTCCAGCTGACACAAGCATCCTCCAAAAGGGTCTTTCAGAGACGGATGCTTGGTGCCAGAGCCACGGCCTCAAGCTAAATGCTAAAAAGTGCATAGTCATCCCCTTTGGGAAAAACAAGGTGCCCACAAATTACCACATAGGTGGTAATCCATTAAGTACAGAAGAAGTAATTAGAGATTTGGGGACCAACGTAGATAGTAATCTCTCCTTTGATAATCACGTTGCCAAAGTGGTTAGAAAGACCTTCTATATAGCCCACCTTATCATGAAAGGGTTCGCATCTAGATCAAGAGAGGTCATTGTGCCCCTCTACTCATCACTCATCAGGCCAATAATTAAATACAATGCCCCTTTTGGGATGTACCTTACCCGACACCTGCAGCAACTGGAGAGACCCCAAAAGTACCTCACCAAGAGGATCATGGGCTACAAACAGATGTCCTATGCAGCTCGACTAAAGAAACTCCAGCTCTACTCAGTTGCTTACCGCCTACTCAGAGGTGATCTATGCCTGACGTACAAAGCCATGTCAAACCCAGAATTAATGTACATGCTCCACCTCAAAAAATCCAAGTCCCTTAGAGCTACGCGCTCCAGGGACCAAAACCTCAGCACAAAAATAAATAGGACATGCTGGAGGGACAGATTCATTTCCCAGAGGCTCCCCTCACTCTGGAATAGAATCCCAATTCATGTTAGACATAGCCCCTCGCTGACCCTCTTCAAGCGAAGTCTGGACGCGTGGATGGGAAATCACAAATTCACCCCGGGATCTCTTCTGTGTCCCTGCTAGACAGAGGCACAGTAAACTAATCTTAAAAGGGTACCTTCTCTGACCTACTTTACAGAGGCACAGTAGGCTAATCTAATAGGGAGGCGGAAGCCAAATACACTCTGGCTAGGCTTATAAATGCCCTAGGGCAGATAGCCTAGTATCTACCTATGAACCTATGAACCTATTATCAGGCTCATACCAGCCTGAGACACACAGTCTGAAAGCTCCATAATGTCTTTCTTCATATAGTCCAGGGAGGTACATCTCAGGTCATTTACACCTACAGAGAGTATGATGGAAACATAATGGTACCTGTTGCGTAATGACTTGAGTGCATGTGTGATTTGGCAGATCTTGGCTCCAGATAAACAACTAACAGGTCTTCTAGGCAATCTTTGTTGTTTAGCAACAGGAAGATTGCTTTTAAATGCCTCAGCATATGTTAATCTATGTGTGTGTGTGTGTGTGTGTGTGTGTGTGGGTGTGTGTGTGTGTGTGTGTATGTGTGTATGTGTGTGTGTGTGTGTGTGTGTGTGTGTGTGTGTGTGTGTGTGTGTGCACATGCATGCGTGTGTGCATGTGTGTGTGTGTGTGTGTGTGTGTGTGTGTGTGTGTGTGTGTGTGTGTGTGTGTGTGTGCTGTGTGAAGTAGGTGATGTCTGTGTGGTTTTAACAATCTGATATGTGCTTGTATGCAAGAGTTTAGCCTCCAGTGTCATTATGTAAGTACAGCTCTCACATGCTGTGTCTCCTTCTTTAAGGATTAAGTATTTGTCAATAAACATTAGACAATTGCTGCATTGTATCAGGATGCCCATGTCCACCAAATTGGCTACTGAGAAGTTACAAAGTTGCATACCCATACTGTCCGGCCCTTTGGTGCAGAGTAATAAGGGTGCTTTATTGGGATAGATTATGTTAAACAGCACCAAATTCTAATAACTTTAATGTTTACACAATACTGAATTCTACAAAATCTCTAGGTATTGCCACTTGATCCCCAACTAACTGCTCTAAGTTTGTCAGGGTGCAATGCATTTGCTCTATATTGCTGCTTTACAGGGTAGAGTTTATGGACCGTTCTACAGGGAAAATTTGCTTTATAGGTGTTTGCTACTGTACAGGGTTAGCCCACACAAATGTGCAAAATTTACAGCAGCGCAGAAAAAATACAGACAACTAAGTAATTCTGGCCAATAAAAGGACTACACTAAGAGTCCTTTTGTGTATTTTCCATCTCAGCTAGACCAGGCAAAAACCTCCTGCCATAAAATGAATAATCCCAGTCCTCCTAATGTAAAAATACAGGAGAAGAGACCCACAAGTACAATGCTACCACAAACCAATTAAACAGCTAGCTGAAAATGACTTGCTGAAGGCAATTTCAAGACAGTCTTACAGCAGTAGCACTGACAGGAAGAGAAATCTTAATGAAGTACATGAAATCCTCACAGATTATGATGGTTTGAAACAGTTGACAGTACTGTTTCCCAAGTATAAAACCAATTGCATTTCTGCACTGATTGAACATACTGTGCTTATACAAATAAAGTGAGAATCATGGGGCCAGAAAAGTTTGCCGGTCTGACAAGAAAAGTCTACTGGGGAAATATGTTTTTGCTTTTGAATAAACTGTTTAGGAAAGTATAAGCCCAGCCTGCTGAGATGTGATGCCAAAAAAGAGTGATGTGCAAATGTGTAATGTGTAGAAATGAGTTAAAAATGGGGGAACTTTACAGATTATTAGATTCTACTGGGTGCTGAAACTGCTTCTCCGTAGTGAACAGTAGTATACAGTAGCATAACAAGGGTGGAGCGAAGGGGACAATCTCTCTGGGTACAATGTGTTTAGAGGGTGCGAGTGAGAGTATCGAAATACCAGTACAGAAGCATTTTTTCCCCTTCAATTCTTTTGAAGAGCTAAGGGGAAGGCTTGGATTTTGGTGTAAGGAAGTTGATGTACCAATGGGCTTCCTACGGTCAATCCAGTTGAAGTTCTTTATTTTTTTCTTTAAAGAACTGGGGGAGGGGCATGAATTTGATTGTAAGGAAGGTGATGGACCAATCAGCTTTCTATAATCAATCCAGCCAAAGCTACTGCTCTGGTAGTATGGAACTGTGGCAAAAAATAGGGACATAGAAACAAAATCCAAGTCTTTCTAAGTGTTGAATTGCTAGCAAATAAAAGTAGGCTCCTTCGCAGTGAAAGGGTTACTCGCTGTTATACTAGGGACTTACAACATAAAAAGTTGTATTTGGAGAAATTGCTTTGCCATTTATTTTGTGATATTTTGTGAAAATAAAGTTGGTTTGAGATAAACAAGTATGGTTAGCTGGTAAGTGATGCTGAAGAAAAAATTTGTTTCAAAAACTACATAGTGTTCTTTAGAAACAAGAACTTGTGAAAAAGATAGTGGAGGCCTTTTCTGGAACTGTGACTGTACAACAAATGACTAACCACAAATATGAGAAATTAAAAAAAAAACACTGTCTCAGGGATTTGTGATTTTGTAAGAAATGTTAAGGTTTTGACTGACTAAGCATAACACTGCAAAAACAACCAGGGTGCTGTCTCTAAACACAGAAAATCAGCAGTAAAATTGCAATAGACAGTTTCTAGAAAAGAAAAGAAAATGACAGAGGATTTGTTTAAGTTGTTGGTTCTTTTTGTTCTGCAAATGAGATGTCAAAATAAAAAAAAGATAAAGAAATTGTTGAATTGAACAAAACACTCTAAATTTTCTGGACAGGCTGGAACAGTGAAACAAAATAATAAACTTGAATTTTCTTAAGAAAAGTGGCAACAAAAACATAATTGAACAATTATCTGTGTTATATAGTTTGAATTATTTGCAAAAGAGAATATAATATTAAGGAAAGCTGTGGAAGGTCTGAAAAATTATACAAACAGTCTGAACAACTTCGAAAATGACAGACTAAGACAAAAGAAAGTGAGATTATTTTAGAAGTGTTGGAAAGATCAATACATAAACTGGTACAAAATCAAAGTGAATGGGTGCTTGAATTGGAAAAACAAAAGGGAAGTTAGGATCAAACTCAAAATGACGTAGTGATAGATGAAGATGTAGTGATAAAGAAGATCTCTGATATGACATTAGGAGAGATTTAAACAAAGTACCAGAATTTTCAATGTGAAATGAATTGTGCAAAGCTGAACACAGACTGAAAATAAAATTCAGAACAGTGCATCAGCTACTACTTACAGTCAGTAACCATCAACTTCTTCATCTGAGGAAGCCACCGAGATAGTGGTGAAAGTGCTTACCGATATGTGAGAAATAAACCACATGTTTTTATTGCTGTATGTCTTATGACCATTTTATTGTTTTGTTATTTGCATATTGCTTGTGGTTTGCAATTGTACGTTTGTCTGCATCATATTTTTCTTTGTTTCTTCATCAACCCTCTTTCCTCATTTACATGTCAACCATTTACACTTGTGATTTATAATGACCACATAACTGTAGGAGTCTTATATTGGAAGTATACAGCTATTTTAAAAGTCTTATATTGGAAGTATACAACTACTGTACAAATCTTACATTGCAATGGAGACAGTACCTCATTTAAATCTAAACTGGAGACTGAAAATGCACAGCAGAGCTTTAAGCTGAAAAAGAGAGAACCACACAGCAGAAAACTTGAGCCTGAATTGACTCTAGTGCAGTCACAAATAACTTCTATAATTCAAGACCTGGAGAAAGATCAGATAGTGTCACCTGACATTGAAGTAATGACACATAGGGTGTGTGATGATGGACATCATACACAAGATGAGCCCTGCCATGCAGTTTTGAAACCTCCTGACATAAAAGAACAGATGACACAGCAAACAGTACATCCCAATTAACCCAAAATCCAGAAGAGCAACCTTGACAACTACCAGTACTAAACTCTAAAAAAATCTAGCAGAGCAAGTCACATGATTAGGCAGTATTCACAAAGATTTCAACTCAGGTTTGCCTGAACGTAAAAGGGAAGAAAATGTGTTATTGCCATTGAAGGGCCAGTTTCATGAATGTGTTTGTGACGCCCATGGCCTGGCCCAGCAATCAAGGAGCCTCAATCCTCACCACTAACACCAGGGAGGGAGTCTCATATATGAGGAAAGGATAACAAATACCCACAGTAAAGTGCAATTTCCCTTAAGAGCACACAGAGATCACAGTCAGTCCGGGGCTGGTCGCTCCCTTGCTCTCCAGGTCCCCAGTAAGACTCCCCACTGGCACAGCTATAGGGTCCAGATCTCAGCCTAGCTGGGCAAGCTAAAATCTCCAGCACCCTCTCTGTCCAACCAGTGCTTTGTGTCCCTGCCCAAGTAGCTGACACACACACACACTTTGAGATAAGAGTTTATACAACCACACAGACACTTCTGGGGAAGGCTGGCACAGGTTCTCCAGCTGTGCCCCTTTTACCCAGACTATACGGTAGTACCCTGCCACCACCAAGCTAATAATTATCAGCTACTCAAAGGCCCTTAAAAGGGTGTCCAATTATTACTGTGCAATATTATTATCCAATTGGTAGTATGACTAAACAGTCTCAAGGCTTATTAGAGTGACTTGATACGGGATCCTTATATACATGCAATGTACTCTTAGAGCTTAACTTATCTCTACACAAAACAGCCACAGTTAAAAGGTTTTAAAATATTTAATAATAAATAATTAAAACCACAAGACAATACTTTCTACTACACAGTGCTAGGCAAGAGTTCAGAGATCACACAGAAATATTTAAAATAATTCAGTAGTACAGTTCCGACATCGCAGAAAAACACTTAGTCTAATCTTTATAGTCCCTTGCTATTCCTAAAAGAAGTCTAAGATAACTTACATAAGACAACAGGCAAAGTGCTGTGAGTTGGATGATCAAGACAAAAATGCTTAATGCCTTCTGGTTCTCTCTGTTTAAATTGACACTGCAGTTCTGATAAAACATTACATCATTTCATACCTTCCTGGTGTTCCCAGGCTGACAGAAACTGCATTTACATTCTTTTACACTTAGACAGAAACCAGAGCAATAAAGGATATTCCACATGTAAATTCTGGTCTTTAACTTTAGCCTTAAAATAATAAGCAGGAAGCCTTCATCTAGCCCAGCTGGAGCAAAACTGTAAACATCAAAGGTAGTCATGAGATAATTTTATTTTCAAAGAACCAACAAGAAATGCTTGACTTAGCTATCTTTACAGCACAGGGCAATGTTGCCACATTGTTTTAAGTTCAAGATTTCACAACATATTCTTTCATTTAAACAGACAAGCTTGTAGTTCAACATTCATATTTACAAATGATAGAATTATCTGCACAGTTCTATCTGGCTAGACTGGCAGCCTTCACCCATCTCTACCAGTCTTCACCCCCCCCCCCCGGAGAACTCAAGCTAGTTTTTCAAGTGACCCTTGAGAAACACCACTTTAGAGGGTCAGGTTTGAGTATACCTACCCCATTCCCTGTCTTGAGAGCCCATCTGCATTGGCATTGTTACTCCCACTGTGGTGCTGCACAGACATATCATATGCTTGCAACCCTAGGCTCCATCTTAGCAACTTGGCATTTTTCTGGCTGGCTCTGTTTAACCATGTTAGGGGGTTGTGATCTGTCATAACAGTGAATTTCCTTCCATACAGATAAGGCTGAAGTTTCTGCCACGCCCACACTATGGCTAAACATTCCTTTTCCAAAGGTGCATAGCATTCCTCCCTGGGTTGGAGCCTATGACTGAGATAAACCACTGAGTGCTCTTCCCCCTCTGAAGAAATCTAGCTAAGTAAAGTCCTCACCTCATGGTTTGAAGCATCCACCTGCACAACAAACTCTTTGCTGTAATCTGGACTGGCTAACACAGGGGGTCCTCCCAAAGCTTCTTTAAGCTTCTGGAATGTCTGCTCACATGCTGGGGTCCACACTACCTTATCCGGCCTGCTGTTCCTTGTTAGGTCTGTGAGGGGAGCAGCTATGGTACTATAACTGGGGACGAACTTTCTGTAGTACCCTGCTGTCCCTAAAAATGCCCTCACCTGCTTTTTAGTAAAAGGTGCAGGCCATGCCTGAATGGCTTCCACTTTGGCAGGTTCTGTTCTTATCTTACCACTCCCCACTCTATGTCCTAAGTAGGAGACCTCCATCATATCCACCTGACATTTGCTTGATTTAATGGTCAACCCTGCCCTCTATAGTCTGCCCAGCGCCTCCCTGACATGCTGAAGGTGCTCTGTCCAGGAATGGCTGTAGATGGCAATATCATCTAGGTAAGCAAAGGCAAACCCTCCTGCTCCTGCTAGGATATGATCTACCAGCCTTTGAAAAGTGATGGGGCATTCTTCATCCCAAAGGGCATCTTTGTGAACTCATACATGCCAAAAGGAGTCACAAAAGCTGACTTCTCTCTAGCACTGGGAGTCAAGGGCACCTGCCAATAACCCTTGGTAAGATCAATGGTTGTAAGATACTTAGCCCCACCTAGCTGCTCTAGGGCCTCATCTGTCCTAGGTATGGGGTAAGCATCCGACTCTGTGTGACTAATTTCCTGTAGTCTACACAGAAACTGGTGCTGCCATCCTTCTTTGGCACCAGCACCACTGGGGAGGCCCAGGGACTGTTGGACTCTTGAATCACTCCTAGTTCCAACATCTCCTGTACCTCCTCCCTCAGGGTCTGTCTGACTCTCTCAGGCACCCTATAAGGGGCCTGCCTAATAGCCCTTTGGGGTCCTGTATCCACCTGGTGCTGCACTAGGTGGGTGCACCCTAGTTTCTCAGTGAACATGTCCCCAAATTCCTGCAACACTGCTCGGATTTCTCAAACTTGTGTAGGAGATAGCTGCTGGGACATTGCTACCCCTTCCACTGAGGTGTCAGTTCGAGCCTCACTGAGGAGATCAGTCCCCAGATCTCCCTCAGACTCTTCCTGCAATACACTGCAAATGCTCAGCACAAGGGCCTCCCTATCATGGTAAGGTTTCATCATGTTAACATGCTACAATTTGTGCCCCTGCCATCTGCCTAGTGGTTCCACCATGTAGTTAACATCACTTACCTTTCTTACCACCTTGTAGGGACCCTCCCAAGCTGCTTACAGCTTGTTGTGTCTGACAGGAATGATAACCATTACCTGCTTCCCCACAGCATACTCTCTAGCTCGAGCATTCCTGCCATACCACACCTATTTCTGTTATTGGGCTTCTACCAGGTTCTCTTGGGCCAAGCCCATGAGTTTCCTGAGCCTTGTCCTGAGGTTTAGGACATATGCCACAACAGACTCCTTGTGAGACTCGCACTTACCTTCCCTCTCATCTCAAATTAAATCTAGAGGTACCCTCACCCTATGCCCATACAGCAATTCAAAGGGTGAAAAACCTGTGAATTCCTGTGGAACTTCTCTGTAATCAAACAACAGATGGGGCAAATATTTGTTCCACTCCCTCTTAAACTGATCTGCAAATGCCTGTAGCATGGACTTGATTGTAGAATTTAACCTCTCATCAAGACCATTAGTCTGGGGATGATAGGGGTGTTCCTCATGTGCTTCACCCCATAGGACTTCCACAGACAAGCCAGCAGGTCTGACATGAAATTGGCACCTCTGTCCATCAGTATTTCTTTAGGGAAACCTACCTTCTGAAAATCTCTAACAAAGCATTTGCCACCTTCTCTGCCTCAATGGAGGACAAAGTCACTGCCTCAGGATATCGTGTAGCATAATCCACTACCACTAGGATATACTTTTTCCCTGTGGAACTTGGGGTACTCAGAGGACCCACAATATCCATAGCTACCCTCTGAAATGGCTCCTCAATCACAGGCAAAGGCATCAAAGGAGCTCTCACCTTGTCTCCTGCCTTGCCTACCTTTTGGCACTGCTCACAGGTCCTGCAGTACCCTGTTACATCTCTGGAAATTCCAGGCCAATAGAAGTTCTGCATAATATGCCTCTTTGTGCATTTTATGCCTGCATGACCTGAAAAGGGAATATCATGGGCTATGGCTAGAAGTGCCATGAGGTAGGCTCTAGGCACTACCAACTGCTGTACTCTCTCACCTTCTAGCCCTCCCTCAGGGGTCCACTCTCTGTATAGTAACCCTTGGTCCCAGTATACAAATTCCCCCTTTCCTTGAGAATCAGATGCCTCCCTAGCTACCTGCCTCAGGCCTTACAATGTAGGGTCTGAGAGTTGAGCCTGTCTCAACTCTCTCCTTGTAACCTTTCCCAGCTCCCCTTCCACAGGAAGTCTGGCATCCTCTGATAGTGGTGCCTCACTGTTAGCCTGGGTACTACTACTCACCTCTACCTTTGCAGTTATTCTGTCCAAGGGACCATCAATACCCCCAAGCAGCTATGGCTCACCTTCAGTCTCACTGCTACAGAGTAGCTCCCTCCCTGAAGTAACCACCTCACCAGTCCTGGCTGCAAGTATGCAGTCTGTCTGGGTCTCTCCCAGGCTACCAGACCCACATGCTTGTCTCATAGCCTGACCATGTGTAACTGCATAAGCACATGGTACTGTCTCATCCAAATCCTTCCCTCTCAGGACAGCTGCAGGATGGTAGTTTAGTACCCCTGTTGTCTCAAGAAAACCTACTATTGGCATTTTGTCTTTCCCACTTACTGGCTCCCTCACCTTTGGTTCCCCACCTGGCCTCTGCAGACATCTGTATGCCACATGGCCCCATTGGTTGCATTTAAAACATTTAACACTAGCTCCTGGATATGTACTTGGGCTAGTGGCTTCCCCTGCTACTGGCAGATTCTGTTGTGGCAGTCTGTGCTGCCCATCATGGGTTCCTTTAGACCCATGAGCAGCACTGGGGATGCCCTTCCTGTGCAGGGCTGCCCTGCTTGCCAGGTATAGGTCTCCCTTCTTCCCCAACTCATCTGAAGTAGCACATTGTCTATCAGATAACCAGATCCTCATGTCCTCAGGCAAAGTGCTAAGGGCTTGTTCCCTCACCATAAGGTCAGCCAGCCTTTCAAAAGTGGTGACCTGACATCCACTCACCCACCTATGGAAATAAGTGCTCAATTCAGCAACATATTCACACACCTTTCATCTGCCTTGCATCTATGCTCACAAAACTTTTTCCTATAAGTTTCAGGTGTTAGCTTAAACAGTTCTAAAAGACATTTCTTTACAGCACTATAATCAAAACATGCAACGTCAGACATTTTGGACAGAATAGTTACAGCTTTACCATGGAGTAAGGGGTCAGGAACCATACCCAGAGCCCTTGGTCAACATCATACTATTTACATACCCTCTCAAACATATCAATGAAACTATCAAAATTATCCCCCTCTTTAAACTGTGAAAGAAATTTACTGACCTTTTGTGCTTCTGGGGTCCAGTTACTCACTTTACCATTACCTCCATGACTCTGGCAAAGAGTCAGCATCTCCTTCTCATGCTGCCTCTGCCTCTCTTGTTCCTCAACTTGCAGACATAACAGTTTCTCACTCTCCTCAGCCTGCAAATGTCGCAGTCTCTCTTTTGCTTCTAATTCCACAAGTCTGGCCTCCAACTCAAGTCTCTTTAGCTCCAGCTGGATTTTTCAGTCCACTGCAGAAAGGTTGAGTTGTCCATTCTCCGAGGGTATTATATCTCCACTGCCAGCCTGATCATCCTCCTGGTTGCTGTTTTCTGATGCAGCTGTAACCAAGGCTGCAATCAGGTCTGCCTTAGTCAGGTTTCCATACACCAGTCCCCTAGCCTGGCACATCCCTGCCAGCTGGCTACTTGTCAGCTATCCATACTCCTCTGCTGACGTGCTGCCTGCTCACCCTGACTAACTAAGCTAACAAAAGAAATTAAAAAATTGTGATCTAAACTCTGAGTATTCACTGCATGACTGTTTTAGAGTACAAAACACCTTCAAAGCTCACTGTATACAAACAACAGGATTCACTCTACCTACACCACTACAAGCCAATTAGTATTTGCCAACTAATTAATATGTGATGTGGATATCCCACCGCTGACAAACACAAATGTGATGCCTGTGCCCTGGCCCAGCAATCAAAGAGCCTCAATCCCACCACTGCCACCACAAATGTGATGCCCGTGCCCTGGCCCAGCAATCAAGGAGCCTCAATCCTCAACACTAACACCAGAGAGAGAGTCTCATATATGAGGAAAGAATAACAAATACCCACAGTAAAGTGCAATTTCCCTTAAGAGCACACAGAGATCACAGTCAGTCCAGGGCTGGTCACTCCCTTGCTCTCCAGGTCCCCAGTAGGACTCCCCACTGGCACAGCTATAGGGTCCAGATCTCAGCCTAGCTGGGCAAGCTACAATCTCCAGCACCCTCTCTGTCCAACCAGTGCTTTGTGTCCCTGCCCAAGTAGCTGGCACACACACACTTTGAGATAAGAGTTTATACAACCACACAGACACTTCTGGGGAAGGCTGGCATAGGTTCTCCAGCTGTGCCCCTTTTACCCAGACTATACGGTAGTACCCTGTCACCACCCAGCAACTCATGCCCCACCTCCTCAATAACCAACTCCTCACTCCTACTCAACATGGGTTTTCAGCTGGCCCACAGTACCATACTGTTCCTCTCCTTTCTTTCCTAGACATTCAATGCCGCCGTGTCTCTCTGGAGATATTGTCTCCACTGTTTCTTGACATTTTTCCAAGGCTGAGCACAATATCCACACTCCTTCCTTCTCAACCACCTTTCCTCAATCTCTCTCCCAATTCCCTTTCTTGGTGGTTCAAAAGTTATCTCGGATAGATCCCAAGCTGAAATGGAAATACAGGTACCTCGAACTTCTTTTCTTACCCCTACCCGGAGTCCCTCAGGGTTCATTCTCTCACCTCTCTCATTTAGTAATATTTTATCAATGATCTCTCCTCTGCAATTCCTCATTCTCAAATTGTACAATATGCAGATGACTCCACTGTTATCTGCTGCTCTTCCCGCTCCCTTCCGAGCTCCAAGCCCAAAACCAAATACAACCAATCACAATTGGAGAAAATTGGATGCTCTTTCCCTTAATGCCAATAAAATCCATATCATTCTCTTCATCCTCCTCTCCCCTCTCTTCTTCTGCCTCTTGATAAGCCATCCTTCAAAAGTCCCAGAGCTCTCCCAGTAGTTAATAGAAGTTGTTAGTTTACTTTTGAGTTACCATTGATGAACACCTGAAATTTTGAATATTAATACTCATAAACATGAAAACATAAAAAAAAAACATCAAATGCTAACTATCTTTCTTTGAAATTCTTTAACTTTCTTTCACAGCTTCGCTTCTCCCTACCTTCCACTATTCCTATTCTCCCTTCTCCAACTCCACTCTCCTCTTCACTTCAACCTCACAGCTTCTATAGAATCAACTACTACAAAATACTACTAAAATCTAACTCCACTCATTCTACCTCCTGCTGCACTACACTCCATTGCATCTGCCTCGTGGTCTCCAATGGCTACAGGGCTCCCTAACTACTGATTACACAAAACTTACTTTTGCACACAAACTAATGCCATTTATCCTTGCCCCTAAGATCTGGTCACCAGCTATGAACAATTCAAATCTCTTCTCCATTCTCACCTCTCCCAACTTAATACATCCCAGTTTTTGCCTTTTCATAAGATGTACTTTTAGACTCAAACATAAAATGAATCTTAGTCTAACTGTTCTTTTTTTATCTTCCTCCTGGCATCTCATTAATTTCTTATGTATACTGCCAAATGTACTATGTTTTTGGAATTGTTAAAGGTGTTATGCTGTTAGAATGTATTATTATTATAATTATCAGCTATTCAAAGGCCCTTAAAAGGGTGTCCAATTATTATTGTGCAATATTATTATCCAATTGGTAGTATGACTAAACAGTCTCAAGGCTTATTAGAGTGACTTGTACAGGATCCTTATACACATGCAATGTATTCTTAGAGCTTAACTTATCTCTATACAAAACAACCACAGTTAAAAGGTTTTAAAATATTTAATAATAAATACTTAAAACCACAAGACAATACTTTCTACTACACAGTGCTAGTCAAAAGAGTTCAGAGATCACACAGAAATACTTAAAATAATTCAGCAGTACAGTTCTGACATCACAGAAAAACACTTAGTCTAATCTTTATAGTTCCTAGCAATTACTAAAAGAAAACACAAGTCTAAGATAACTTACATAAGATAACAAGCAGAGTCCTGTGAGTTGGATGATCAAGACAAAAATGTTTAATGCCTTCTGGTTCTCTCTGTTTAATGCCTTCTGGTTCTCTCTGTTTAAATTTAAACTGTAGTTCTGATAAAACATTACATCATTTCACACTTTCCTGATGTTCCCAGGCTGACAGAAACTGTATTTACATTCTTTTACACTTAGGCAGAAACCGGAGCAATAAAGAACATTCCATATGTAAATTATGGTCATTAACTTTAGCCTTAAAACAATAGGCAGGAAGCCTTCATCTAGCCCAGCAGGAGACGAACTGTAAGCATTAAAGGCAGTCATGAGATAATTTTAATTTCAAAGCGCCAACAAGAAATGCTTGACTTAGCTTTCTTTACAGCAGAGGGCAATGTTGCCACATTGTTTTAAGTTCAACATTTCACAGCATATTATTTCATTTAAACAAACAAGCTTGTAGTTCAACATTCATATTTACAAATGATAGAATTATCTGCATAATTCTATCTGACTAGGCTGGCAGCCTTCACCCATCTCTACCAGTCTTCACAGGGTTACTCATGTAGTAGTGCATGACAATTTTGCCCAGGTTGTGAATGAAAGTTTGCTCTCATGCCATTTATTAAAAGAAGTCCAAACAAAGGGAATTAAAGCAAAAGACAGTAACCTCAGTCTCAATGTCTGTAGTTTCATTGGGAGTGGGTTAAAAAAATTGCAGGAACCTAGAGAATCAAGTGAATGAAATGCAAAGAAAGATGCATCTACAATTACAATAAAATGCAACAAAAGAATGAAGAGTTGAAAATCAAGGTTAAAAATTACCAACAGAAATTGTTGTCCTATACTCCAGAGATTAATGAGGAAAGAACACCTGACCAAACTGTTGAATGAGAAAGAAGTTGTAAAGAAAAAAAACACAGAAGTGGCTCATTCGTCTGCAGGAAGTTTATGTAAAGCTCACAAAGGAGAAATGTGCTCTGGTAAAGTACAATGATGAGTTACATGACAGAATGGAACTGGTTAAGAAAGCATCTGGCAAGCAAATCAACAGAAAATCAGAAAAGCCCCTGTCAAACAATACTATGTAAATTGAGGTGACAAAGATGCCATTCCTGCTCTTAGTTTAGTCATTTTGCTAGGAAGTGTCCCAAATGGAGGTGTTTTGCAGAAAATGGTGTGTTTTGGGGGAAGTAATATTACTTGACTACTATGAACTTGGGACTGCCACAGTGGCTTTCAGTAGGTCAACATTGCTCATATTCCTAGGTCTCAGCTGGGGGAGGTCATATGATATTGAAACAGTTAAGCCTGCAATATACTCTGCTGGTTATACATAGAGTCACAGATTCATAAACTGATACTAGACTAATGACCCCAGAGGGCCTTTCTAAGCCTAGCCAAGTTTTCCCAAAAGAATGATGATGTCCTATATCCAAATAGAACATTGAGGGCCAGACTTTTATAAGCTCCCTCTGTCCATAAGGGACATGTGTGCAAGGCCCAGTGTAAATTTTCTATTCTCCATCCACTGGTCTAGGTTGTGCTTAAACTGGGTAATATATGAGCTCTGCTTTACATGGCTAGGAAGCCTGTTCCATAGGAGGAGCAGTCTCTGGGACAGTTAACCATCACAATGTCACAACACACATGTGCAACTGGTCACATACCCGAACCAAATTGTCAGAAACTGCACCATCAAAGCCTCAGAACAGCGAATCTGCAACCCAAAAAATGTCGACAGTACACAAATGTATCCTTTGCTTGAAACACCTGTCACATCTGAATGCCTTCAATGACTGTTATGCAGGGAGGCAAGTCCCCCTGCACCCCCCATGTGGGGGGGACTGCATCACCCCACCCCAATACACACACTGCTGCTAATTATATATACTAACTCTGAGGTTGTACTACAGTGAGGGAAGGGGCACATGTCCCGATCCCCACTTTAGTGTAACCACCACTCAAAATGTCAAACTTACAAAAGAGCAAATGCAAACTGGCATTTGCTCTTTTGTGACTTCGGCATTTTTTGATTCACTAATACAAACCATTGACAACAGCCTTTTGCACATCTGCCATCACAATGTGCACCTTGCAGATGTGCACCTCAACATTGCCTGTTCTGATTAAGCCACAGACAAAACTCAGGTCACTAAACCTTGTATTTCTGGTACTCTGATTTATGAATATGTAGCAGATTATAATTATAAGTGTGGGATTTGCAGATGCCTTGTAAGCCAAGCATAGATCACCCCTCAGCAATCTATTGTAGACTGAGTAGAGGGAAAGGACTTTAAGGCACTCTGCATAAGGCAGGTTTGTTACACCTTGTTTTCTTTTTGTAAGGAATCTCTAAGTTCACACTAGTTGCTGCATATGCCTGGTCAGGTACATAGCAAAGGAAGCATTGGTCTGATAAGGAAGGAGTACTGCAGGATAATGACCTCTTTGGACCTAGATGCCATGCCTTTACTTATAAGTTATGCATCATAAAAGGATTTCTTCACCACTCTGCCATGAGGTGGCCAAAGGTAAGACTACTGTCTACGTGCATGCACAAATTCCTGACCATGTGTCTGACTGGTCATATACCGACTCTCAGGTGTGTATTATCAACATGATAATTAGCCAGGATGGTTGGCTTCCCAAAGGGTACAATTATGCATTTCTTAGCAATGAGTTTGAGACTGTGGCTTTGGCATCATTTGTTAGTCAGCGATAGACCTTCTTGAAGAATGCTAGTATCTGCAATGGAGTTGATGATAGCCCTCAGCTTGCAATCATCTGCAAACTTAGTCAGGCATAAACTTCAGCATTTGTTTCCATGTCAGAGAAATAGATGCCAAAAAGGAGTGGGCCAAGTACTGAGCGAGTCCTGGGGGACTCCACTAGTGACTGTTTTTTGACCTCCTGGGTCCTGTAAGTGAGCCGAGGTGACTTATAGAAGAAAGTGTGCAGCTATTCTTGAAGATAGACTATGGGAATTAACAAAACAGGTTCTTAATCTCAGGACTGGTGGAGATTTGCAGAAGTATCTCTCAGGAGATGCTCTACAGAAATGTGAGAATTTGACTAAACTCTCCTTTATAAAGAGTAATTATTAGTAGCTTGGAGAGAGAGGTTGGTCTACAGTAACAGAGAAGCATAAAGTCTGGAGAATGACTCAAAATGAAAATCACCAGATAAGCGTACAGCTTGGGGAAAATGCCAAAGCGAAAATGTACTGTGTTTTGTTGAATCGCCAAGAAAAGCAAAGAAGCAAAGTATAATAACTACCAAATAGTTGTCTTTTCTAAACTGCAAGTCATTCATTGCTGTTTTTTTTTTTTTTTTGCTAAAGAAAGCATTCTTTTTATTTTACTGCCTTATGTACCAAACAAACCTCATTATAAGTTGGTTAAAGTGAAACATATGCCTCTCATTTTGTAAAATGCATGACTGTTAAAGTGCGGACCAGAGTAAATTCTCCCAGATAAATGTTACAATATGTATAGTAGGTATATGCATACATAATGTACTTTTTTTTGCATTATATTGTAGTATAATTTGAAACCCACAAGATTCACCACTAAATACAGTTAGGCAAATGGTTGGAGACCTCTCCTCCTACTGCAGTATAAAAACAAAGATATATGCATTTAATATGGTTTGGCCAATAAAATGTCACCTGAAAGTGGAGGAGTGAGACAATAGCACATACGATCTGTTTTTTTACAGTATTTTAGTGATATGTATTATATATGATATTATATGGTGGGTATGTTATATATGTGTTTATTATTATTATTTTTTGTTGTATAACCATAATAACCAAAATTGTATGGAAAATGTAAAAACTTGTGTTCAACAGTTTGGTTGGTTACTATAATTATTATAACTATAAGAAGGTGGTTTTTAAATGTTTTAAATTTGTTTTAATGCAGTTTACTAAATTAAAAGAATTATTGATTATCTTTTTTTGAATTTTTAGTTCCCTATTTAAATTGAAATGGCTAAATGGCTATAACGTTGAATTTTTGTTTTTTTTTTTTTGTTTTTTGAAGATAGAATTCCCACTCCAAGGCTTGGACATTATTAAAGTACTGCAATTAATCTGCAAACAGCATCTGTCTTCAACATATTGAATCATATTCATTGAACTTGTGTTTGGTCAGCGAGCTAACTGCAGCTGGTTTTCTTTCCCTTGCCTGACTTGTATTCCTTCGCGTTTTTGTCTTTACTGTCAGGGAAGACATAAGATTAAAACTTACAGCTGCCAAATGATTTTCTGCAGTCGCCTGTTATGTTTAAAATTTGTAGCAGAAATTGCTCATTCAATAATAGGTTCAAATGAGAATATAAATTCTGGTGAGAGGCACTGGATAAAGGTAAGGTTATAGAAGCTGAACAGCCACTTTAAACAATCTGTCCCATGTCAATGTGCCTTTGCTATCATTCCCATCTCTTGTTCGTTCTTTTACTATCTCTTTCTCTCACTCTGTATTAAATTATTTGGTAGCTACAAAACTAATTTAATATGTCTCCAACCTACATTTCTGAGTAAGTCCAAGTGTATGTGTGTGTCTGTTTGTCTGTCAGTTTGTCTCTGTGTCTGAGTGCCCACTAGAAGCTCCTTGTCAGACGTTTATTATTTATACAGACTGCTGTGCTGGGATGCCAGCAATGCAAGTTCTTCATGTGCCTTACTGTCAGCAGTTTAAGCTGTTTCCAGTAATGAATTTCTTGCAAAGGATTTATTGTGTGTTAGCAAAGGCCTCCAAGCAAGAAAATCACATCCATATTCTTGGATTAGTAGCATATTAAAAAAAGAGCAATGGAATGTTCTTTTACATGAAGGAGGGAGCTGTTAAAATGCTGCATTTCCTGGTAAAAACAAATGACACTTTCACTTACTGTTTTACCAGCAGTGAAACAAAAAAATGTATTTAATGTAGGCTCCTTTTAGGTATTCTCTGCAACACAAAGTGATGGCCTTCCCAGTCTAGCAGAACATGATTGACTCAGCTTTACCTTCTCACTCTTGACTACAGACACATATGTGTTTTCTTTAGATAACAGGTAAGCAGTAACATGTTTTCTATAGTTTAACAGTCCTGGTACAAGAACAACCTGCACCTGTCTGGGAAATAAAGATGAGTTGTAAAGGGTCAGTAACAGGTTCATAGGTATTTCCTAGGCTAATGACCACCAGGGCCTTTATAAGCCTCGCTGTTTGTTTTGGGCTTACTTCTAGTAGGTACAGCAGCCTTTATACAGCCATTTACATGACTGTAAAGGGTCTTTATGAACAATTCTGAACAGGTTGCTATGAACTATGGGTTGGGAGAGGCACTGAATTTTGAAAAAATATTGTTTAATAGTATGTAGTTTGCTTTGGAATAGTTCCTTACTGTTACAGGGTTTGCTGGGTTACAGAGTTGATTTTTATTTCAAAGGAGATAGTTTTGTGGTTCGACCTCACCAGTGAGGATGTGACATGGGCGGGTGCAGCTGTCTCTCATATTGGAGAGTACCAGGTCCAGTACATTTCATAGGTTCATAGGTGTGTACTAGGCTAATGGCCCTGGAGCCTTTACAAGCCTAGCCCATAGGATTACCCTGACATCATGCCACCCAACCTTAGTTTCCAATCTCTCTGTCGAGTACAACCACTGGAGTGATCCCCAGAATGAATTTTCTATTTTCCATCCACTCATCAAGATTTCTCTTGAAGAGGGCCAGTGAGGTGCTCTGCTTGACATGTATGGGAAGTCTATTCCAGAGTATGTTCTGTTGATTGTGGTAATGAAGTTGAAGTCTCTGGAGCGTGTGGTGCAGAGGAATTGGGGTTTCTTTAGATGTACCATTTCTAACAGAGCTAGGTCAGACTTGGCTTTGTAAGTAAAATAGTCATCCCTGCCAAGTCTCAAACCCACGATGTTGTCCTCAATAATCACAGCAACATACCACTACACCATCTGACCTCTGCTCCAGGGTATTTGTGTTAATGAAGTACAGGAATCAGTGTACCTGCGAGTATAAGGCAATGTATGTTTCTCAGTCTATACAGGCGTAGGTAAAATCTCTCATGAATAAGGTGTTTGGTTTAATGGTGAGTGTCTCCAGTAGGTCCAGGTATGAACTATGGGATTCTAGGAACATAGAGAGTTATCTATACTTGTTAGCATATGGTATGATACTGTCTATAGTGATTTGCATGTGAATAAATTCCAGGGTATCTTCCTGTTTAACCAAAACAGAGTTATGCTTGTTGGTAATGTAGATTGAGACCCCTCCACCTTTTGTCCCCGTCTGTGCAGCTGATGGTCTAAATGTGTGGAAGGCACTGAAGTCTTGCACTGCCGGACTCCGGAGTACTTTCTGTGGATATAAACCATGTCTCAGTAACAGCACAGATGTCTATATGCTCTAAATTAAGGAGAGCTTGTAGGGTGTGGAGCTTCTTGTTTATGCTCCTGGCATTGAGCAGTAAAACTTTAAGTTTCCTTGGGTTTTATTTGCTATATCAATAGGTTTGTCAATTTGGCATTGCCTAAAAAAGGCTCTAAGGGGATAGATAAAGTTTTGGCCAATATCCAGAAGCCCAAGGGAGACAGGTGCAGACCATCTTTTAAAAATCAGCATGGTTTGTTAACCATGTCCTCCCATGCTGACAAATACTGAACCCCCCCCCCCCCAGAAAGACACCAGAAACTAAGCAAATTATTAAAGTCAATCATCTTTTGTTTGCACTTTGGCATCTTCTTTGTTGAAGGTAGAATGCTGCTCAATGCAAGTCAAATACCTCCTTGAGACACACATTTAGAAACAGCGATAATATCTCTTCATATAGTCCAAGGAAGTACATCTCAAGTCATTAATGCCTACATGGACTATGATAGAATCATACTGGTACTTGTAGTGACTTGAGTGCATGCATAACTTGGTGGATTCTGGCTCCAGATAAGCAACTAATCATTATCTTGTTTGCATCTGTGTGTCATACAATGATGTCCCCTATGACTAGAGTGCTAGCTAATGTGTTGGCTTATCTTATGGGCTTTGCTTTTGGGGCTCCACTGATTGTAGATGTATGTGAGATATTTGGTGCTGCTTTTGGTGAGAGCTTTAGAGATTGCTGAGGATGGATGTTCCCGTTTATAGGCTTTGGAGGTCTTTGAGGTTTGGGAAGATTGCTTTTTACTGCCTCAGCATAGGTTGGTCTATCTGTGTGGTGGCTGTAGTGTGTGTGTTCTTGACAACCTTGTTTGCATGTGAGATGTTTGCCTCCAGTGAAATTGTGTAAGTGCATCTCTCACATACTGTGGTTGTTTCTGTAAGGATTAAACTGTTGTCTGTGAACATGAGACAATTGCTACATTGTCTCAGGATACCAATATCTATCAATATGGCTATGAAGACATTTGGAAATTGCATATCCGTGTTGTACGGACCTGTATTTGGGTGGGCTACTGCAGGTCATGGTCTGGGTTATGCAGAGGTCTCCTTGGGTGGTCTCTGGGATTTGACACTAGACTAGCTTAGACTATGCTGAGATTTGATCCTAGTGCAAAATACAGTTTGTAGTAAGGGAGGTTTACTCAAGAGCAATACTGGTTTGCTAGTTGGGCACTTAATTTTATGGAGATATGGAAAACAATGGGTGGGAAAATAATAGATTACAGAACTAAGAATAGCAATGAAAGAAGGGAGGAATGGATTTTGAATGCCAAATTACCATAAGGGCAGAAGCCAGAGATACAACCTTTTAAAACCACAACAAGAGGAAAGGCAAGATGATTGGGGAAAAATTCAGTCTGGAGCTCTAGTCCTATGGTTAGAATTTCAGAAACTTTTAATTTAATGTCTGAAGGGGGAGTAGGGCAAACTCAAACAAAAAGGGAAAACAAAGTATCAAGCTATCCAGAAAGACACTGGAATGCAACTTTATGCTGGTATATGCAGCTATACAAAGTTCTGAAACACAAATACTGGAGGAAAATTCACAATACTGCCACTACTGTAATCAAACCACAGAGTAAGGCACCAGACTACTGGAATACTGGAAAATAATTTTCAAGGATCAAATTCAAATGTGTGTTGTATGTGAATATAGGGAGGATTGGTGGGGGCAAGAATGAGGCACCCTGTGGTACTCCACTTGTCACTGGTCTGTAGTCGGATATGGAGTCTGCTACTTTCACAGTGTGGGTTCCGTCACTGAGCCAGTTGGCAACCCATCTTGTCACATAGGGATTTATACCTAGTTTAGTGAGTTTATCTATAATTCCAGAGTGGGGGATGGTGTCAAAAGCCTTGGTGAGATCTAGATAGGCTGTGTGAACCACCTTACCCACGTCTACGGCTTTGGTGACTGCTTCAAAGAAGTCAATCAGGTTTAGGAGACATGATCTGCCTTTTACAAACCCGAACTGGGTGGGGTCCAGAGTTTGGAGATTACTAATGTCTTTGTTTATAAGTTCCATGATGATGCATTCCATGGCCTTGCAGTCCAGGCTCATTAGTCTAATGGGGTGGTAGTTCCCGGGGTCCGTGGTGGCTCTCCCTTTGTGGACTGGGATAACTGTCACTGTGTGCCATTCAGTGGGCACAAAGCCTGAGGTGAGGCTATGATTGAACATAGTGCTTAGGTGGGTTGCCAGTTCATTCTGTAGTTCATGTAGAATGCAGCCTGGGATGTTGTCAGGTCCCATGGATGCTGTGTTCTTGGCTTTGGAGAGTGTGGTTTTTACCTGTGCAGCCATGATTACAGGAACTTTGCATTCTTCCGGTATAGAGATGGGCCCTTTATGTGATGAGGGTGAGTAAAGTTAGCACTGAACCTATCTGCCAGGATGTTGGCAATATCAGTTTGGTTCTGTATATTTAGTGCCATTGTGCTGTAACTCAGAGCAGATCTGAGTGCTGCCATTGAGATTCTTGACATAGCTATAGAATGCTTTGTGGTTGTCTTTAGAATCAATGGTGATTTTGTTTTCATAACTAGTTTTCGAGGACATTATGAGGGATCTCAGCTTCTTATTGAGGCTGACCAGGGAGTTATTCCACTCATGGGATTTTACTCTTTTTTGCAATAGTTTCTTTTTTCTGTTGTAGAGTTTGTTTATGGCAGGGGACCACCAGATTGCCTTCCTTTTTTTGGAGGATAGCGTCTTGGTTCTGTTAGGGATAGCACAATCCATGCACTTGTGTAAGTGCTTATAAAGTGCATTTGTGTAGGATTCAGCAGTCATACCTCTATTGTCCATCTGCATGGGTGTTGTGAAGTTTGCCACTTCTGTCTTAAGAAGTGTGAAGTTGGCTTTGGAGAATTTTTTTACGGTGGTTTCCCTAATGGGGGGTGAGGGCGGGATGTGGATGTCTAGGCTGATTAGCATGTGGTCGGATCTGACCAATGAGGAATTGACCTGTGGTGTGAAACACTAGTTGCTCATGTTGGTAATGACCAGGTCTAGGATATTGCTGCCCCTGGTTGGGGTGTGGATAAGCTGATCCAAGGTGTTGGAATTTATGAATTCCAGAAAATGTTGAGCAAAAGAGTTGGTACATGAGTAGTTTTCCCAGTTAATGGTGGGGTAGTTGAAATCACCCATTATTAGGGTGTTGGGTTGTACCCTAATATTTTCCAATATATCAAGAAATGAGGAGTGGGAATCCTGGAGAATAGTGAGGGATCTGTAGAAGTTACAATTTCGATTGCGGTCTTGCCCAGAGTTAGTTGCACTTGGATAATCTCAGATGCATTATGCTGAGCAACTAGCCTGGAGATGTATATCCTTAATGAATATGGGCACGCCTCCACCTTTAGTGTTTTGATCCAGATTAGGTGGCCGAAAGGTGTGGTATGAATTATAGCCTGGTAATGCAGGGGTGCTCTCTGGAGCCTTGAACCAGGTCTCTGTCACGGCACAGATGTCGATGTTCTCCATTTTAAGGAGTGCCTTGAGTGAATGCATTTTGAGGTTTAGACTTCTAGCATTGAGTAGCATTACCCTCAGATTTTGCTTGCTTGTAGCTGTTATGGTGGTGAATTTGTCATTTGAACATTGCCTAATAAAGGTACTATGGGGTGACAAGAGCCTTAGCCAGTATCCGGAATCCCAAGGGCGACAGGTGCAGGCCATCTCTGGCAAAGCATTGTGGTCTGTCGATCATGTCTTCCCAGGCATACAGATACTGGATCCCCTTAGAATGTTACCAGAATCTTAGCCAATTGTTGAAGTCAATCATTTTGTTCTTGTACTGTGTTATCATTCTGGGTGATGACAGGATGCTACTCAGGGTTAGGGTCATACCTGCCTGGGGTAGAAGATTGGAGAGCTCCTCCATGTCTCTTTTCATGTAGCCCAGGGAAGTACCTCTCAGGTCATTCACACCAACATGGACAATGACAAAGTCATATTTGTACTTATTGTGGAGTGTCCTGAGTGCGTGCGTTATGTGGCGGATCCTGGCACCTGACAGGCAGCTGACAGTAACCTTCTCCTTGTTTAGCCAGGTGAGTGGGACATCAGTAGGCCTGACTTTAGAGTCACCTATGACTAGAGTGTTGGGTACGTTGTTATGCCTTATGGGCTGTGAGTGGCACACTAAGTTTGTGAGCTATGTGTCATTTGGGTTGTGTTGGGGGGTGGAGGATGCATGCGTTTCTGCTTTGGAGGTCTCTGTTGCTTGAGTAGATTTTTATTGAGAGCCTCCACGAATGTAGGTGTGTATTTTGTGTTCTATGTGTGTGTTTTGGTGATGCAGGTCTTAAACTGGAGTTCAGGCGCCTATACAGCGAGACATTCCCCTGCGGCACATTTGGGTCTATATCAGTTGAGCGAAAACCCCTTTACACGAATACCTAAACATTGACCCCTATACCTCGAACCGTGAAAATCCCGAATGCACTAAACCGCGAAAAATAAAATATCGAACTATCATAGTCGGCCAACCCCACCACCCCTACTTAGTATCTACCCAAGCAAAATAAATAAATCACATACATACACTAACCAAACCCTACAGACATACACCTAAACAAAATAAATAATCCACATACATACATTTAACAAAACCCTACTTCCAACACTACATTAAACCCCACATACACAACTATCTATGCACTATCCTTAACCCCTCCCTAACGCTAAGGTCTAACACCGCACACTTCCCCTACAGACATACACCCAAACAAAATAAATAACACACATACATACTCTTAAAAAAACCCTACATCTAACACTACACTAAATCTTACATACATTACCTATCTATGCACTTACCTTAACCCATATCCTAACCCTAAAGTCCTATCTATCACACACTTACCTTACGGAGATTTACCACAGACGGGCCAACCAAAACAAATCGACATTTCAGAATTTGAGTTTTTGAACGTTTGAGGTTTTACGTATTTTGCGCAATACGGTTTGATGTATTCGTATTCGCGTAATAGGGTTTTCGCTCAACTGATATAGGCCCGTACATTTGACTGGGGACACATGACTGAAGTGACAGTCAGCTGCAGAGAAATATGTCTGTTTGCAAATTCCCTGTGGGCAAAGAGAAGCACATACTGCCATGCTCACAGCTTTAATTACCAAATGGATGGAGGCAGAAGAACTAATGAGTGTTGTGTTCAGTGTAGAGTACATACGTGTGTAACTACAACATGTAGAAGTGTGCTACAGCATGGAGGAAAGCCTGCAGGCTACTGTAGTCACATTTATGCTCCAGTATGCATTTTAGGTAATGTTCCCTAGAGAATGTAAAGGGGGTAATGGTCCACACACACCGATTATAAAGGTACTGCCCATTGTGCACTGCATTTTTACTGCCACTGGCATGCCCTCTGGCCAGCCTGCTGCTGATGCCTGCCATATTGCCTGCTGTCTCATGTTCCCTTGGGGACCATGGACATTGTTTTCCACCTGTGACTTTGGTTCTTGAAGTTGTGGGCATGGCAACACAGTCTTCTCTTTGCCAACAGGGAATTTGCAGACAGCCATATTTCTCTGTAGCTGTCACTTCAGCAATGTGTCCCCAGTCAAATGTATCACAGGGAAATGTCTCGCTGCCTAGGTGCCTGAACCCCTTAAACTGACAGAATGAGAACATACATCTGTAAGGCATAAATACACCCTTAGCCTTACAAACAGCAAAATAAACGCACTAACCGAGGGCTTGAAAATAAAAAACTGGAGAGAGAGAGAGAGAGAGAGAGAGAAAGCACAAAAGAGAGATAATAGACAGAGATATAGACTCTCTCTCACGCATCAGGCCACCCAATTTAAATGTTAAGTTAACTCTCTCCTTTCTTCCTCCTTCTTGGATAGTTTAGCATTGCACAATACCTGCGTGTGTAGGGGAATGGAAGTTTGTTTATGGAGCCTAGGAATTTTTTTGGTCAGCCTTGAAGTACACAATTTAGGAGGCACCAGGCTAGTAGACAGAGCTGACCCAGCTATTCTAGCTTGCCCTGATCCCTGACATTGGAGCCAGACAGGACACAGCTATTGCAGGGCCTACAGTGTCAGGACAAAGGTGCATACTTCCACATATGAGGCCCAGCTGCAATGTATGCACACACATATACACACACACACACACACACACACACACACACACACACACACACACACACACACGCGCGTGCGCGCATGCACCTCACTCAGCAGCAGAAGTTCTGACTCTTCAGTCTGCATGAGAGGCAGAGCCTATCCTTCAACAGGTGGCACTTGTGCACAGAGAAACAGCTGCCTCTGTTGCACTTTCATTCCTACTCACTGCCTCCTTAGGTGCCCAGGTTGTCTAACCCATTTGTACTGTAATGCTACTTGTGCAGTCGCAGATACATGCCTACAGAGTGAGTGTACTTAGCATCAACACCTACATCACCCCAGGTATCCTCATTAAAAATACATGACAGGATGTAGTTTTGTGAAGCAGTTAAAGGAGCGTAATCATAGTCATGAAGACAGTGTATCTTTAAGTGCATTAATAAAAACATAATCACAGTCACTAGGGTAGTGTATCTTTGAGAATCCGCGGTGGTGCAGCGGTTGCTTTGTTACCTCACAGCAAGAGATTCTCCTGTTCGATTCTCGGCTGGAGTGCCTTCTGTGTGGAGTCTGCATGTCCTCCCCGTGGTCGAGTGGCCTTCGAAAGACATGTGTGAATGGGCGTGCCTTCGCTGAAGGTTGGGCATCAGGATGGCAACTCAGCAGCATAAAAATTGACTGCCAATTATTAGCAGACCGGAGTTCCACTGTGGCGACCCCTAACCGGGAAAAGCTGAAAAGACAAACAAACTAGGAGAGTGTATCTTTAACTGCATTTATAAAAACATAATCACAATCACTAAGATAGTGTATCTTTAACTGCAATAATAAAAACGTGAGCTTTTCCATAAGAAATTTTTGAAAAAAATGTGATTTTTACTTTCATTGTGTTACCTTAGTCTAGCTGATCCCCAGTGTCTAAATAAATTCATGCCATGTGCAGTGATATGAATTTTCAACACAGGTATTATGTACTTTACTCCATCTATGAGGTTTCACATTTGCATAGGAGCCTTCTTTGTATCTTTTTGCAAGTTTCACAAAGAACTCCTAATCTGTGCTGAATCATTGTGTTGAACTGTATATGTTTCTATTAGGACCTCAAAGATCTACACATATGCCTGCCATCATGAAAACACTGACAAATTTAATTTGGATGCATCTGTGTAACTCCTTGCACAATCAGCTGTACACGCTTGCCTGCTGATTGGGTTCCCATGCAAGACAGAGCACAGTTTTTGCATCTCCTGTTACCTTTCATTTTGAAGACAATATTTGTTTCCATTCTTGCCCACTCCTGTGCTATTGAATACTCCTGTGAGTGGCATAGGTCTCAATTCTCTCTGATTGTGTCTCATATTTTTCATCAGTTCCTAATTATTTATTTGTGTTATTTGTTATCTGTGGTGAGGATAACAGTCATTAAATAACAACAAGTATGTCAGTTTCAGACTTCATATCCTTCTGAAAAATGCTTGGTAATGCAATACCTACTGTTCTATCAACATTCTAAGTGCAACATCTTTGTGTTTGTTATAAAATCTGCAGTCCCAGACAGAACAAGTAATAATTTTTTGCCAGTCTTTGGTCTCCAGGCAAGGCAACCTTACAGGCAACAGATTATTCATGCATGCTAGCAAAATTACAATTTCTCCGGGCTGGAATCATTACTGTAAAGCAATACAAAATGAAAAAAAAATCTGTTTTTTCTCTCTTTTTTTCTTTTTCATTTTTTATTACACTATTCATAAATAAGGGGAAAACATCAGCAGCACTTTGTGTGTCTGCATGCACATGTGCACCCGTGTGCGTGTGTTGGGGAGTGAGGATTGTAATGGGTTGCACTTTATGCATTTAGCAGCAGTGATGTAAAATATACAGTGGCTATTACTTCTGTATTCATTCATTCATTTGATCACAATTACACATCTGAACTATAGACAGGCAATAAAATGGCTGTTATTGGTAGGTACATCTGTGTGTATGGGGGGTTGTAATGGGATGCACTGTATGTGTCTGACAGCAACAAGCTAAAATATGCTACTATAACTAATATTTATGCATTTATTTATTCACTTGCTGTCATTTGGATATTTGAAGTATACAAAATCGATAAGGCTACTGTACTTGGGGAGGACATCAGTCTGTGTGCGTGGTGGTGTTCTTGTCTGCACTATATGTGTCTGACAGCAGTGATATCAAATAAGTTAACATAGCTATTGCAATAGGTTGCAGCATTTGCATTTGACAGTAACAAACAGAAATATGCAGTTCGATAAATGTGTTTCTGTTTTTCATCTGAGGTGCACACGATCAATAAAACAGCTTATTATAGTTGGGCGGTGCAATGGTGCAGCAGTTCGCATTGTCACCTCACAGCAAGAGGTTCTCCAGTTCAATTCTCGGTTTGGGTGCCTTCTGTGTAGAGTCTGCTTGTCCTCCCTGCATTCGCGTGGGTTTCCTCCAGGTGCTCCAGTTTCCTCCCACATTACAAAGACATGAGTCTGAAGCATTTCTTCCTGGGCCTCTGCTAAAAATGGACTCTGTCCCAGTCAGACTTTCCTGTTAAACAAATGTTAAATAAAATAGTCAGAAATAGACGAATAGCAGATGTGACTTTTTTTTTAGCATTTTTTCTAACAAGATAAAAAAATGCATCAGTGAAACTACACCTCAGGTAACTGAACTTCCTAGCACTGACTCTTGCTAAAAAGGACTGTAAATTAATGACAGCAAGGAAAATGAGAGAAGACTCTGAAATAAGAGGAAAAACTGTCAGCAGCACTGTTAGCTCATGTTGAAAAAAAGGTTGTTGTGGGTACTGCAGTGGAACAGGAATGACATCAGGTTATAAATTGTGTTAATCTCTACACTAAGAATCAGATGGCTGATTCTGTACAATGGGCCTGTAGACCTTTTTGATAACTGCTTCCAAATGCTAGGTTATATATTTATTCAAAGTGGCAATTAAACCACTGGAGTACTGAATCCAAGCTCACAAAGACAGAAACATTTATAGATTCTCCTGCAGTTATGAGGTGTATCTACATAGAGCGAAGGCAGTCTCATCTACAGAAATTAACTTGGCATTAAAAGCTATCTTCACTGTTTATTTATTTTATTTATTTCATTTTTATTTAATTTGCATTTGTTTACCAGGGCAGAGCACTGAGCAAGAATGATCAATTGAAGGCCAGCCCAGGGTGTAATGAATATTGCAACTGTACAAACAAAGGATAAAAGGAACTTCTACTTTTATTCTATACTTTAGCACTTTCATCTCACAATTTACCAAGAGTTCATCAAAACTATAGTGCCAGGGAATTTCACTGTTTTTAGTGAGTGAAGCAGCCTTCAACCACCTCAATTGATGAATACAGTGAGTCTTAAAAGTAGTTTTTCATTGCTGGCACCCTTCGTACTGGAGTCCATTTGTTATTGTAAAATTGTACATTTGGCAGTTTCCTGCCTGTCTCTCGGTTGTAAGGCACAGTGACTTACCATTATTTTTTTTGGTTGTTTTATGTCCCGTCTCTACTTCAGTTTCACTCCTGATGCCATGTCTCCTTTTCCACATTTCATTCTTAGATTGTCCTGTTCTATTTTCTTCAGTCACCTCTTACTGACATTTTATGCACTGTACTGTTCTGTCACTTGCTGATAGTATGTTCCTTATCTTTCTAGTTTATGGTCTGCTTTTTTTTTTCCTGTAAGCTGTTAACATTGACACTACCACAGCTGTTTCCTAGTCTATTAAAACATTTTATTTAACTTTTGCTGATTCTATTTCTAAGCAGTACATGGTTTAATCCCACTCTGCTTAACCTTGCTATGCTGAGCTTTGCTTTGCTTTCCCTACCCTACCCCCATTCCCATCCACATCTAACATCACTTCTTTTACAGTGGCCTTACTCCTCCCATTCCAAATTCTAACCTACCCTGTATTATCCCTCACGCCTCCTCTTAGCTTCAGCAACTTACTACCCATCTTAGTAATAACTACTCACTTACCACCTGGCATCACTCCCAACTACAGATACTTAACATCTGCTCTACTTGCCATTACACATACCTAATTATTATTATTATTGCTCCTTAGTACTTCTGACTCTGTTCAAATATCATTGCTACTCCTTTCTGTTTACACTACTATATAATTAGAATAAGCTAACATAAGATATTCCTACTCTTGTCACATATTTTTTTGTTTGTTGCACTATGAAATTGGTGGCAAGACTCTCACATAAGGATACACTGAATGCCAAACAGGTTGTCAGCATACACATTCACACTCCACACTAAATAAGGACACGACACAAAAACTCATATATGCGGAGGTACTCACTAGTAACTTAACAAAAAACAACCACAACACATAATAACACACACACACACACACACACACACACACACAGAGCAGTGTCTCAACAAATAAGCCCATGAGGTGTAACACCACAAAATCTAATGTATTGGTCATAGGTGACTCCATTGTGAAAGACATGGGTATTTCCCTCACCAGGCTGGATGAGGAGAGGGTTACTGTTAGCTGCCTGCCAGGTGCCAGGATCCGTCAAGTCACTCAAGCACTCAGGTCAATCAACCACAAGTACCACAAGTACCAATATGACTCTGTCATAGTCCATGTGGGAGTGACAGACTTGAGACATACCTCACTGGACTATATGAAGAGAGATATGACTGAGATCTCAGATTATGTGTCACAGGCAGATATAAGCCTAGCCTTAAGCCACATTCTACCTTCTCCGAGGATGATGCCATAATACAAACATAAAATTATTGACTTTTACAATTGGCTTAGCTTCTGGTGTCAGTCTAAATGGATCCAATATCTATCAGCCTGGGAAGACACGGTTGACAGGCCATGCTACTTTGCCAGTTATAGTCTGCACATGTCTCCTCTGGGCTTTTGGATACTGGCAAAGGCATTAGCCACCCCTAGTGTGCCTTTTTAAGCAGTGTCAAAAATAACCAGCCTCCCAACATAACAAAATCCTCTCTAGATAAACTCAAGGTACTGCTTCTTAATGTCTGGAGTCTAAGCAAGAAACTGCACTCCCTGGAAACACTTCTCACTTTGGAAGATGCTGACAACTTTGCAGTCACCCAGACATGGTTCAAAGGTGTGGAAAGCACCCCGGCCCTGCAGGGCTACAATGCTTTCCATACATTCAGTCCACAAACTGAGCGTGAAAGAACCAAAGGAGCAGGTGTATCCATCTGAGGGGGCACAAACTCTGACCCTCCTTTACTTACACTCTATAAAGCACTTCATTTATGAGTTGAACCATAGAAGCAGAATCTTCATTAAGGATATGTACACCTTAAGACTGGTCAAACAGCATGACTCTGTCCAATTAACTATAGGCAAAGCCCCCTACCACATCATAGCTAGCTATAGGTCCCCCACTATGAAATGGGAAAAGCATACTGCATATCTGGACTTACTGGAATCACTTGCCATACAGCCCAACACCTTACTCGTGGGTGATTTTATTTATCCTACCATCAACTGGGAAACATACACAACCACAAACATACTGTCTCAGAGGTTCTTGGACTTTGTCAATGTAAATGCTCTGGAACAGCTAGTCAGCACACCCACAAGAGGCTCAAATGTCCCGGACATAGAACTCACTAACATGGAAGTACATTTCACCCCCCTTCCATGTAATGTCCTCCCTGGCAAGATCGGAACATAAATCAGTCTTGTTCGATGTAATTATAAGACCAGATACCCCATCAAGCTCAAAAATGTTTAAGAATTTTTCAAAGACAAATTACCCCTTACTAAGTGATGGTATAAGAAGTTTCAAAGCCCCCTCAAACACAGATAACACGGACTCCTATGCAGAGGTGTACACCAATTCCCTGCATAACCACTTAAGCACTTGTTTAGAATCAGCTGTACCTGACCGGATTAAAACTAGTTCTTGCCGTAAAAACAAGCCACCCTGGTGGACCCTTAGTATAAACAGGCTACACAACAAGTGAAAGAAATTTATGTCCAAGAACAAGAGGGAGCTGGCTCAGCAGAGGAAGAAATCCCTCTCTAGCTTTAAAAAAAAAAACAAATTATCTTGTCAAGTGCTCTAAAACTAATTATGAAGCAAAAATAGCCTCCCTAGCTAAGGAGAAACACAAGACATTCTTTAACTACATCTGAACTCTAAGAGACAATACCCAGCTATGCACTATACTGGTTGTGGAAGGCACCACCCATACTCCACTGGAGATAATAATCAACCTGCTAGCTGACAGATTTGGAGAAAATGTCACCCCCTGCCCCCTCCAGTCATCCCCCAAGGTATACCTGCCATCATTCCTCAGTCTTTTATCTCAAGAGAGCAGGTCATCTCTGTGCTGTCCAAGGCTAAAAACACAGCATCAATGAGACCAGACAACAGCCCAGTTTGCCTTTAAAAAAAACTTAAAACATGACCTAGCAGACCCATCTGGATCCCTGTTTAAACACAGCCTGAGAACTGGCTACATTCTGGCAGAATGGAGGACAGAAACATTAATCCCTCTGCACAAAGGGAGACCATCAACTGACCCTGGGAATTATAGACCCATAAGCTTGACTAGCCTCCTCTACAAGGCCATGGAAAGAATCATTGTGGACCTTATTAACAAGGGTGTAGGCAATCTCCAAACTCTTGAACCAACCCAGTTTGGATTCATTAAAGGTAGCTCATGCCTGTTAAATATGGCTGACTTCTTTAAGAAAGGCCCTGAACGAGGGAAAGACAGTGTCTACTGCCTACCTTGACCTAGCCAAGGCATTTGACAAAATTCCCTACTCAGATATTATAGAGAAACTCTCCCAATTGGGAGCTAACCCCTACATTACCAGATGGGTAGCCAACCATCTCACTGACAGGAGACATGCTGTCAAAGTGGGTGACTTCACGTCTACAAAAGGCCAGTCACCAGTGGCGTACCACAGGGTTCTGTGGTGGTCTCCTTACTCTTTTGCATGTATTTCTTAGAAGTCCAGGCAAACTTGGATGGCCTGTGGCTGAACAAGTTCACTGATGACTGCAAATTGGGAGAAATCATTGAGTCCCATAGCAATGTTAATATACTGCAGACAGGGTTAACGCAGATAAATGATTGATGCCAAAGCCACAGATTAAAGCTAAATGCAAAAAAAATGCATTATTATTCCCTTTGGGAAAGCTGACATCCTTGCTAATTGCAATACAGACAGCACCGCCCCTAGGTGTAGACCTAATGGTACATGATCTGGGTACTCAGGTTAATAGCAGTCTGAACATTGACCACCAGGTATCCACAGTAGCAAGGACATCTTTCTATGTGGCACATCTTATAAGTAAAAGCATCACATCTAGATCTAAAGAAGTTAGGGAGTTGGGATGGTGGCTTAATGGCTAAGGTGTTTGCCTTACAAACACAAGGTGCAGGGTTTGAGTCTCACAAGGGATAATTGGCTAGGCTTAAAATGGCTCACAAGGGCAGTTAGCTTAGTACTAAACTATGAACCTATGAATTCTATAATACTCAGCCCTCATCAGACCAATAATTGAGTGCAATGCTCCCTTTTGCATGTACCTCACGAAACACCTGCAACAATGGGAGAGATCACAGAGGTTTCTCACAAAGAAATTACAGGGTACACAAAAGTCTTTTGTGGAAAGACTGAAAGCTCTGTCTGTCACTGTATTCAGTCTCCTACAGGTTGCTAAGGGGTGACCTGTGCCTGGCTTACAGGGCAGTCTCTGAACCAGCCCAGATGGAAATGATACACATTCATAAATCAAACTGCAGGAGGATCAGTCACTCCAGGCATCTTAAACTAGCCTCTGACATGAACAGGTCATGCTGGAGAGAAAGATTAATCTCCCAGAGACTGCAACTTCTCTGAAACAAGCTTCCAGTTCATGTGAAACAAAGCCCCTCCCTGACCCTCTTCAAACGCAGCCTAGATCAATAGATGGGTGACTGCAAATTCCCTCCTGGAGTAGTGGCCATGTCCCTCCTGGGCAGAGGAAGTCAGTATTAACTACCATAGACCCTTATACCTCTGTGAACTTCAATCACCTTACCAATGACAATTGGGGCAACTAAGGATAAATATGGCTAGGCTTGTAGGGGCTCTAGGGTTATTAGTCCAGTAACCTCCTCTGAACCTGTGAACATAATATACTCCAACTTTATTCTGGATGATTCACTTCTCAGTACCTTCCTCACTACTCTCAGTCTCTTCCTTTCATTCAGATAATTTGTTTAAAACTGACTCTTTCCCATCACAATCTACCTTAACTAGCACACAGCCACTTAACACAACATCCAAATTTCACACCTCAGCTTCGCCATTATTCCTTAGCTTCACCTCTCAAATAACTTATATTAACCAAAAGAAATGTTCGCTTCAAAACTACCTCTTACAATATTATCTAACAACCAGCCCAATAAAAAGACCCTCAGTAAACTGTATTATTTCCCAATTAAAACTGCTACAAGAAGGAAACATTCAACCAAATCCAGGCACAACACTCCCAGACTACAGCAATCTCCCAGTCCCAACCAGTAAAATCCCCAGGGTAGCACCACTAACTATTACAGCAATAAAACAAAAATCCTAAAAACTGTTTGCCTCAACACTACCAGCATACACAACAAATAGACCTTGGAGCCTTGGTTTGCAACATAAAACCATACATTCTGAGAATAACAGAAACCTAGCTACAGGACAAACATTGTGCTTCCCAATACATTAACTCTAACTATACTTTATACATGAACAATAGACAGTGTCCCAGAAAAGGAAGTGTGATAGCAATACTTATTAGCCAGAATGTATTAGCTAGTAAGCCTTGCATCAAACACACAAAAAACAATAATATAATTGGGTATCAATGCATCTTACACTTGCCGATCATACCAACTTGCATTTGTGCATAGCTTATATCTTCCCATCCTCTGTAACCATATTACTATGCTTGTTACAGCACATATTAATTAACTGGGTTCCATGCAACACAATACTGATAGGCAACTTTAATATTAACACCAGTACTTGTCTCAACCACACTCTGAATAAAATGCTTTGAATCCACAGTTTGTAACAACTAGTCAAATAACCTGCAAGGCCCAACCAACTGACAAGTAATAACTCTGTTCTCAACCTCATTATAACCAAGTAGCATGCAAAGAAGTCAGTATACTACCTTATACTGTAGGCAATCACTGTCCACTTCTTTCTAATTTGCCCTTTAAAGTAGTAAAGAAACCACCTTGTACAATCTCCTATCAGCCATTCTCAGAAACTAAACAGCAACTACTAAATGAGAACATACGGACCATTCATTGGCTCAGTATTTACATATGGACCATTCATTGGCTTAGTATTTACATATGGACCATTCATTGGTTTACTGTTTACAACTGCACAGATCCTAACACAGCCGTTGATCACTTCTTGGAAGCTTTGAGTCAAATTCAAAACTCCGTCTTCCCATTTGTAAAAAAGTAGGTTAGAGGAGACATAAATGTCATTCCCTTTCACAGAAAATAAAATAACTACTTAAATTGTGGAATTCAGCCTGGAATGAATGGAAACTGCAACCCTGAAACAACCAACAACATTAACTATATAACTAATTCAAGAAAATAGTCAAAATTGATACCAATGCAGCAAATGCCTCATTTCATATAGGTAAACTATATTAGCCTCCAGCCCAATATATTCCTGTAAATAGCTAAAATGTTAACAAGCGGCATCACTTTCCAAACAGTCTGTCAATTATATAATGAGGAGGCATTACCTTTGTTAAGGACAACAGAAACTTCTTAACAGACACTATTAATAACCTAATCAATACAACGCAGTTCTCCCAAATCTAGTCCTCCCAGCTATACACCATAACACATACGTCTCAACTGTACAGATTTTCACAGAATGTCCAGATTTTTTGCTCATATTTTGGTCTGTTCCTCATAAAAATTTTGGTTTTCTGGCAAATCATTGAGGACTGAAGTCAGAAAATAATGATAGATATTTGAGTTTCAGACTTCATATCCTTCAGAAAAATCCATGTTAATTTAAAACCTGCTATTCTATCAACTTTCTACGCTTGTAAGAGCAATATTTAAAAATTGTCTCTATTTTGGGACTTTTGTCCCCGATTATTTATGGCTTTGTCCAGATTTCTTGCTCTAAGAGGTTGGGAAGTATGCATAGCAGCTTACACAGACCAACATTTTACTTTAGGCAACTCACCATTCAAGAAGGAAAAACATCTGTTCTCAACATAAATGAAAATCCAGCTCTAAGCTCTCAAAACTATGCACCACCTTCATGAAGATGTCAACTCCCTTCATTGCAGCACCTCTCACTCAAATAGTCAACCTCTTGTTATCCACTTCTATTTTTTCCACATCTTTTAAACACACATATCATTCCTCTCCCCCCAATAAAACAAACCCTAAGGATTGCAAAGATTACAGACTTAAAGAAACCAGTGAACTATAAAAAATCTCTGAAAAACTCTGGGATCATATAAACAAATGTGGATTCCTTTGCGCTAAACACAGTTTTAGAAACTCTTTCAGTGCTATGACAGTATTATACACAGAAATCGACACCATTCATAAAAATTGTGAATGATTCAAAACTAACGGGATCTGTTCAGTAATTAACAAGAGCATATGAAACAGTAAATCATTACCTGCTCCTCTACAAACTTAGCAGTTTCAATTTGGCCCAAATATAATAAGATATTCACCTAGGAACATGCCTTTCAAATGAAGCCTTTTTAATACAACAGCCGCTCAGTGATCCATCCTTGGACCTCTGCTATTTTCCTTATGCATCAGTGATATAACCACTGCCCTTACCTACCCCACCTCAGTTTGGTCCTTTATGCAGATGATATCTTACTACTTGAATTAAGCGAGACCACTCTGACCCTTCAACAGAAAGTACAATCTAGCTTTATAGATTTATGCCACTGGACAAATATAAATATGCTCCTAAGCAATCTCCTGAAGGCTGATATCATGATATTTGGCACCCTGCAAAAACTTCCTAAATCCCTAAATCTAAGTATTACAGATAAGGATAGCAGCCCACTACCATTAGTAACAGAACAGAAGTACCTGGGGATCACATTGAACTCTATTATTTCATTGGCCAAACAGACTGGCAATTTTATTAGCAAAGGACTCCACCAATTAAAACTGTAGTATAGAATCAAACACCTCCAAACCCCTACAGCTCATAATACCGTGGGTAAAAATGTGCTTATCCCTAAAATCAAATATGGGTTCATTCTTGTAACCTTATGTTCCAGCTCAAACACATGTAAAATGCAAACTGCAATCACAGTCTGCAGGTTTGCCCTTCTTGCAGAAGTCCAACAAATGCTAAACACATAGGAACATTAAAAAGATTTTCTCATTAGAGTTCACCAGCAAAAAATAGTACTTTGGGTAAGATTCAGCACATTATTACCCAAGTTCCAATTATTATAGCCAGGGAAGAATACCATTGGGTTTCCCCTGCAAGGCAGACTGCAGATGAGACAGATTCTGTCTCTTCTACTGATTCTGTTTTACTTTCCATACAAATGCACCTCTTACAAGAAGTACCAAACCCCACGGCAGCTAGATGTAGTGAGGCAGAACCTGCTATAATGGTAGTGCAACCACGGACTGCAATGGATTTTCAAACTCTTGTAGATTCTCTCCCTCCTATTCAAACACACTCAGCAAAATATGCAAACATTTTAGAAGGCCAAGTACAGTCACAAAAACCTACCATCAAAGAAGCTAAAAGAGGTATTAAAAATCTCCACTCCTCCTGATATTTTTAGGAAACTATGGGACAAATCTAACTGTCCAGAGTTCCTTTAGGTTATCAAGAAACTAAACCTGTTCCTGTTCAAACTGGTCTAGTAAATGCTCAGCATGCTTTTATTGTAGGAAATGCAGCTCCTTTAAACCTAACGGGATTCACTATGTAAACTTAGATGTACTGTTTATTACATACCTGATGGTATATGTTTAGATTTTCCTAATGACTCTTTAGGATTACATTCAAAAACTATCTGTTCAGATGAAGATGCCCTTTCTGCTTTTATAACAGCACACCAGGAAGCAGAAAATGATGGTATTGAGGAAGAGGAATTAAATGTCATCCCTCTGCAGCTCCGGACTACGCATGACAATGAGGTAGGACTCATAAAAGATGTAAAACCTGTGCATATAACATTAAAACCTTGTGAGCACATGCCTATGGTAATTCAATATCATTTATCAGTAGAAGCAGTGAAATTAATCTAATGTGTGGTTTCTACCTTGTTACAATAAGGTATTATTATTATCCCAAATCACAGGCGTCGTAGCTCTCCTATTTTACAGGTTAAGAAACCAGGAGAAAGTACATATAGAAGTATACAAGATTTACATGCAGTGAATGCTATACTAGTACAACATTTCTAGTTGTTCCTAACTCTGAAGCAATACTGAATTTTATCCCTTCAGATGCCACCACCTTCTCAGTGATAGATATTTCATCTGACTTCTTTTCTATCCCTATACATCCAGATAACCAATACCTGGTTGCTTTTACTTATAAAGAAGAGCAATATTCTTGAACTAGATTATAGCAAGGGTATTTAGAATCTCTCACTCTTTTCTCTAGAGAAATGAAGAAACAATTAGATAAGATTAAGTTTCCTTGTGGGTCTACTTCAATACAGAGATGATCTGCTTTTAGCTGTAAGAACTGTACATCACTGTAAACAAGACACTATTTTTCTTTTGACTCAGTCAGCAGAGTTAGGATTTAAGGTTAATAAAGACAAACTGCAGTTGTAGAAATGACAGGTTCAATACACGTGGCATCTAATTTCAGAGGGTACTAGACAGATTTTGCCTTCATGTATAGCTGTGATCCAAACCATGCCCTACTAAATTAAAACAGCTGCACGCTGTTCTTGGTTTAACAGGTTACTGCTGACAATGGATTTCTAACTGTGAAGAGGTGGTAAAACCTTTGTTAGAATTATTGAAGAAAGATACCCCTGAACCCTTACCCAGGCAGGATTATCATGAACAAGCTTTTGTACAACTGAAAACGTTGCTTTTATACCATTCTGCACTTGGGTTGCCAGATTTTCAGTTTGCATATAAGGCAGAATTTTATTAACTGGACAATTAAATAGAAATGTTTCTGCTCAAGTATCTGAGCTTGTAGCTATAACTAAAGCCTGTAAAACTGGCAAAGATCAGATAATAACCATTTTTACAGATTCTTGTTATGCCTATGGTGTAGTCCATGACTTTGGTACACTTTGGGAAGAAAGGAGTTATTTAACATCAGCAGAGACAGTTATTAAAAGTGTTGTTTTTGTTAATGAATTATTATAGCAATAACCCACGCCTGGGTGTGGGTAATGCTAAATTTACCCACGGTTGGCGTGGTTTGGTCCCGAGGGCGAAGCCCGAGGGACCAAACAAAGCCAACCGTGGGTAAATTTAGCATTACCCACACCCAGAAGTGGGTTATTGCTATTATATGACATTATTTAAGAAAAGAAACTGTTACTTTTCTTAAATAATGGCATAGTATAATGCCTGTTTACTGCCCTTCCACAGATGTCTGGCATCCGCGGCAGTTCTGATGTACTGCGCGCCTCGCAGTACATCAGAGCTGTGAGCAACGAGAAAGCAAGATCTCCGTTGCTTTTTTTTTAGTGTCTCGCTATGTTAAATGAGTTTAACATAGCGAGACAGTTTTAAAATAAGCAACGGAGATGTCCGTTGCTTATTTTAAAACTGTCTCGCTATGTTAAACTCATTTAACATAGCGAGACACTAAAAGCAACGGAGATCTTGCTTTCTCCGTTGCTTTTTAAACACTGCCTCGCTATGTTAAATGGGTTTAACATGGCGAGACAGTTTAAAATAAGCAACGGAGATCTCCGTTGCTTATTTTAAAGCTGTCTCGCTATGTTAAACCCATTTAACATAGCGAGACAGTGTTTAAAAAAAACGAGTTATACTAATGGAAAAAAGTCCGGGCGACCGGACCTTTTTCCATTAGTATAACTCGATTTACAATGGGCACGCTGGCCAATCAGCGTGCACGTTTTGGGGGGATCATGGTATAATAGATGTTTTATTATTACCAAGGGAGATCTCTGTAGTAAAATACGCAGCACATAAGTCAGATGATTCCTTCATTACCAAAGGTAACACTTTTGCAGATATGGCAGTAAGACAGACTGCATTGTCTTATCCTGTGCAGGCTATATTTTTACAGCAATTGAATGAAAATAACTTTTCTTTACAGAAGTTATCTTTTCAAAACCAGACAAAAAACTCTGAGAGAGGGAGGTAGATAAGTGATGCCTGCAGTCACTGTCCAGACCTTTTGTGGCACCATCTGGATGCTTGACTAGTAGCCCCACTAAACTACCTAAATCAATTGGTAAAAACCTACTGCCTGCCTTTTTATTTGAACAAAAATGCATTAATAAAACAAATTTCCACTGACTGGTATGCCCCTCATCTCACAGAAGTTGCTCAACATTTTCTAAATACTTGTGTAATTTGTCTATAACATAATGTGTCTAAATCAGTATCTGCACTGTTCGGTCATTGAAGAAGCCTTGGGGACCATTTTGCTCCCTTCAGTGGGACTTTATTGACCTTCCTCGAGTGCAAAAATTTCATTATGTATTAGTAATTATAAACATTTTTTTCTGGATGGGTAGAAGCATATATGTGTGTTAAGAATGATGCAAACATTTTAGCAAAGAAGTTACTAACCAAGCTTATTCCAGGATTTCTTGTTCCCTGTGACATCCAGTCTGACCAAGGTGCCCTTTTGCTTGTGAAGTAATACAGCAGCTTTGCAGAATAGTACATGCTAGAATATAGTTTCGTTGTCCCTATAAATCACAAGTTTCTGGGATAATGGAGAGAGCTAATACAATTAAGGTTAGACTAGCTAAAGTTTGCGAAGAAACTGATCTTAAATGGCCAGAAGCATTGCCTTTAGTTTCATTTAGTATTAGAAGTGCAGTTAGTGCTCCTGGAAAATTGTCCACTTATGAAATCCTTATGCACAGACCCATGAGAATGCCTGTACCTACCCCTAAGAATTTAGGATTGCAAGATATTGATGAAAGCATGCTTTTGTATTATAAATCCGTGTTTTTTTTTTTTTTTTTTTGCAAAAATACCATAGTGTCATTCTGCATGCAGCCCAAAGACTAACAGAGCAGAATCATCATGTCATGCATCCCAGGGACTTTGTATACATCAAAATGACTTCAGACCATCAGACCACGTAAATCAGTAGAATCTATCACCAGCTGAACTAGACAAAAAACCTGGAATATTGTTGCATGCAGAAGTGACAGCTCTTGACATCTTGGCATCCAAACCAAACAGTGTTCCTTTTCAAAGTCATATGCAATGAAGGACCTTAGTTGATGACTTTCTGGTGATGAGTTTAATTTGCATAATGAACAGCCCATTGAACTTCCTTGTTTACAATTTCTTCACAGCTCTCTCCAGCCCCAAAGTGCTTATTTTTCCTGTGGACCAATCATCACTACAGCTACTGTTTGTTTTCATCATCATTTTGTTTCACCTGCTTTTTCCATCTGGAACTGTAAGCGTGTCATTTTCTGTGACCATTGTAACTGTAAGTATTGAATCATTTCTGAATAGACATACATGCTTTCCTAATAATAGAGGCAGGCATTTGGTTAGAACTGAGTCAAGAGCACCTAAATGACACCCTAGATTTAATACTTTTTCTGCTGCCTTACATACTTATGCACAGACCCTCACATATTCCTACTGCACATGATAGGGGTATTCCATTGATTCCTATACCTGTGACTGATTCACAGCTTCATACTGGATTTAGCAATGGGAGTTGCTAACATTAATATTGACAGAACGTTGTAGATCTTCTAAAACTTGGAAGAATAAATATGTTTCTACCCCTTTACCATAATGCCATTTCAGCTGAGTTGTCAATGACTGTTAAAGGACATGTTTTCTGTCATAAAAATGAAGCACTTTTGGTTAGAATTTGTAATATCACCTGGATAACTTATGATGGTGCTGGAGGGAAGGGCATGGCAGAATTGCTTAAAATATTACTACATTTGTGGAAATCAAGCTTATCCCTGGTTGCATACAGACTGGTCTGGTTGTTGCATTGGTCATGTTATTCCAGATATTTAACATACATCTGCTTTACCAGAAGTAAAGATTGATAAGTTCATATGTAAGTACTAGGCTAGCTGCCCTTGCGGACCATTTATGCCTATCCAATTTCCATTAATGAGAATCAAACCCTGTACCCCTTGTCTGTGAGGTAAATAACTCCATTCATAATTTATAATGCTCATTGCAAGAGAGACATTAAAGACATTGCTAACAGGGTTGGTAAAAAGATGCCTCTTGGCTATATCACAATGCTGTACAAAAAAATTGCTTCTAAAAGACTTGATCGCATGGATCTTGGTGATAGGTTCATTACCTGAGCAGGTATTGCACTTGCTTATGGGGCGGGTCAGTCCATCTAGGAATTTAGGAAGTTGTCTAAGCTCTTGGAAAAATTAAGTAATTTCATTTCTGAGTCTATTAATTTCATAACCAAAGAACTGACTGTAATACTCAGTGTGGTGCTACAGAACTGCATGACACTCGGTTTTACCCTCTTGTCTAAAAGGCATACTTGCGCAATCATCGAAACAGAGTGTTGCCTTTTATTCCTGATAACACCAATGCCATCCATAGTCACCTAGAAATAATTCAGAAAGTCACTGAATATTTACATGCCAAAGTTACATGCCAAAGAAACTGATAATTACCAATGGTCATGGCTAACCAACCTTTTCTCTGGATGGGGAGGAGGAAGCTTTAAAAATTTTCAGGCTTGTAGTCATTATAATTATTATTATTGGCCTTCTTCTTTTTAGGATTAAAGCAGAACACCACACAAATGTCAAGTTTTTCTTTCCAAAAAGTGATTTCCCTTCCCTATAATTCAACCCTATATGTCATGTACAGAAAAAAAGCATCATTTAATAATTATTCCATTTGTTTTATGTCTGAATTTATTTATGTTTCCCTTTATTTCCTGCATTTGTCTTGTCATCTGCTACATCACAAAGCCTACTAAGAGTGGCAGAGTAATTAGGTTAGATAACGTATTCCAGCTACAGAGTTATTAAGAAAACAATGGCACTTAAATGTGCCTTATCAGTCACAGATTGCCAGCATCACATCTCAGATACTCAGATAAAGTGTAGCCTGGAGTCTGAACAAAAGCAAGGCTTTCAAGTTTAATTTTCAAATGCAAAGTACACACACACACACACACACACACACACACACACATGCACACACACACACACACACACACACACACACACACACACACACACACACACACACACACACGCACAGATAGATGGACAGAAATAAAAAGCTTCACACTCACTTTATGTATTTATGAAGTAGTTGTCTTTGTTTTAATCAAGCTCTGAGTGCCACAAAGAAAGACAATATAATTATCGGTTTACAATCAAAATGTCGACATTCAGTTGCACGACAGCCTCCTCCTCAAACATAATAGGAGCGTCAGTTAGAATGTCGACGTTCATGTGTACGTCCGTCAGAAGGACGTACACAAGGCAGGGACTTGAAGCATGGTTGGCAATGGGAGTTGCTAACATTAATATTGACAGAACGTTGTCGATCTTGTTGGGTCGACCTTACGACCTACTTAATATGTCAGAGTCTAGGTTTTGTGTCATGGAAATCACCGTTTGCAGTTGTGATTTTCATTCATTTGATAGTAAACCATATTTATCTTACTTTTCTTATTTGCTATAGTATTTGAGTTTGCATTTTTACACACTGTATGTTTCTGTAAAACTGCATGATTCTTCTGGTGTTTTGTTACATTTTGGCATTGCATATAGTGTTTGTTGGGACAAGTTACTTGCTAGGTGTCCAGTTTAAACTGCCATATCAGCCAGCAGCCATACCCCCCCGCTTGCTTTTTTGTACTCCGTATCCTCTTTACCTAAGTCATCCCAGCCTTTCTAGTATTTCTAACTCCTTCAAGCCTTTCCCTTCAGAATTTTTTTTCTTCTTCCAACCTTCTACTGTGGTCTCCACTCAGTGTAATTACAGGTTTTGACCACTAGATGGAAGTCTTCACCCACTTCTAATTTCACTTAACCACTACTTTCCACTTACTATAAACCATTTACTGTTATTTCACTCTTACTGCACTACTTTCCACTTACTATAGTCTATTAACCATAGTATCTAGCCCTCTTCTTCTTCATCTCTAGTCCTATACTAGCCCTTACTCTCCCTTTTGCCTCTCAGTTTTTCCTTTTCTTACACTTAGAACCACTGCCTTTTTACTGACCTTCCCTTGGTCTTACCTTCTACTATACTGATTGTTTTTCTCCTTGCTATTACCTTCCTTTTGGGTCCTCACCCTGATACTCTACCTAGCCTGCACTTGCTATCTACCTCCCTCCCTTCTTTCTATAAATACCCTTACAGTTCTCTCTCCCTGTCCACTCCTCAGGGTACTAACCCTGCTTCTGTGCCTAGTCTATACAAGCTGTACTGACCTCCTCCTTCATCTTTTATTAGTTTACTCTTCTCTATCTCCCTCCCTTCTCCCCACTACCTTCTCATTTCTATACAAGCTGTTCTGACCTCCTCCTTCATCTTTTATTAGTTTACTCTTCTCTATCTCCTCCCTTCTCCCCACTACCTTCTCATTTCTATACAAGCTGTTCTGACCTCCTCCTTCATCTTTTATTAGTTTACTCTTCTCTATCTCCCTCCCTTCTCCCCACTACCTTCTCATTTCTATACAAGCTGTACTGACCTCCTCCTTCATCTTTTATTAGTTTACTCTTCTCTATCTCCCTCCCTTCTCCCCACTACCTTCTCATTTCTATACAAGCTGTTCTGACCTCCTCCTTCATCTTTTATTAGTTTACTCTTCTCTATCTTCCTCCCTTCTCCCACTACCTTCTCATTTCTATACAAGCTGTACTGACCTCCTCCTTCATCTTTTATTAGTTTACTCTTCTCTATCTCCCTCCCTTCTCCCCACTACCTTCTCATTTCTATACAAGCTGTACTGACCTCCTCCTTCATCTTTTATTAGTTTACTCTTCTCTATCTCCCTCCCTTCTCCCCACTACCTTCTCGTTTCTATACAAGCTGTACTGACCTCCTCCTTCATCTTTTATTAGTTTTCTCTTCTCTATCTCCCTCCCTTCTCTCCACTACCTTCTTGGTTCCAACCTATTAGAGCCTTGGAATCTCTTTCTATCCTGCACCCCCTATCTAGCCTAGTCTTCTGGTCTGCATCTGCTTTTCCCCACCTTACTCCACCCCCCTACCTTACTACATCCGCTCCAAGCCTATTATATGGAACTAGCTTTCTGGAGGCGCCATCTTTAACTCTCCTACTCTGCGCATGGCTGCTGAGCGTTCCCTGGCTTCTAACTTAGTATTCAAAATGTAAGTGTGTAACTGCTTTTATTTTCTCTGTTTAGCTTAAGGCATCGTATGACATGTTCTATTGTTACTTGGTTTTTTTGTTTTTTTTTCCACAACTCAGCTCTATGAACTGTAATGCACAGAATCCAGCCATATACGAACTTTGTAAATTACCTATCTTACGCTCACCGCGGCTCCTTTACTGAATCAGTGCTAAGCCAGGAACCTGACCAGCACTTCCACCTGCTTGGTGCTTGAGTCGCTTGTTTATCTGGACTTCATAGACTATAATTTAGGTCGTCCAAATAATTTTTTATACCAGTCTTGTTTTTTCTTAATTCTTTATTTATTCTACTACTATCATAGCTTGTATTCCACTGCTATCATAGCTTGTATGACCACAGTCGGCAGACAACTATTCTTGCTCTTCTGCACAATTTACCCTACAAAAGGTGCCTAGTAATTGGACCAGAGTCCACTCTGCTAACCACCAGCATGTGTTGTCTTCCAACCTAGCCTTGCTGAAGTCTTACAGTCACCCTTGCGCTTACAAATGGCAGTAGCGTGTTATAGTACTCCGGTGCAGCCTTTAGTCTCAATTCAGTTGCAGGATTGCCTTTCTGTTAAAAAGAAAAAGAAATATATGATTTTGCTGAGGTTCTGTAGTCACCTTTGTGCTTACAAACGGCAGTAGCGTATTATAGTTCTCCGGTGCAGTTTTTAGTCTCTATTTAGTCGCAGGATTGCCAATCTGCTAAAAAGAAAAAGAAATATATGATCTTGCTGAGGTTTTACAGTCACCTTTGTGCTTACCAATGGCAGGAGCATGTTATGGTACTCCGGTGCAGCTTTTTAGTCTCACTTTAGTCGCAGGATTGCCACTCTGTGAAAAGAAAAAGAAATATATAACCTTGCTGATGTTTTACTGACACCCTTGCACTTATAAACAGCAGTAGTGTGTTATGATATTCCAGTGCAGCTTTTAGTCTCAATTTTAGTCGCAGGATTGCTACTCTGTTAAAAAGAAAATGAAATAAATAACCAATTGGTCTTATCTACAAACCCGATTCTAAACTGGAAGTTTATAGGTACCTGTCAACTTTACCACACACACACTGTGAAACAGTCATGTATTTCATGTGCTTCCCCTTAGATACAATATTGTAAGTCTATTTGTGATGTGTTTATTCTAATGGGGCACATGCTCGTGTTTTCTGTTTTGTGCCTAGTCTCTTGATGGAATTTTGCCTGATGCTGTAATTAGAGCTAAATGTTTTTACTGTTCACTGAACTCTGGTTACAATGTTTTGTCTCCAGCTGCTGAAATAGAGCTAAATGTTTTTACTGTTCATTGAACTCTGGCTACAATGTTTTGACTCTAACTGCTGCATTTTTAGTTAAAAAAGCTTTATTCTCGCTTACATTATTTTCTTTTATATTGCTTTCTCCTAGCTGCAATGTTTACATATAGCTGCTGTTATCTAGTTCTAAAGAATTAAAAAACAAGAAGGGGAAAGTTCAAGTGCTTGTGCCTAGTTTCAGAAGATACTACACCTGATGCTGATATTTTTATGTTATTGAACAAGCTAATGTGTTTCTGTTCTTAATTTTACTGATTAACTAACTTCTTTCCTGTTATATACCTAGTATCCATTATAACTTTCTTCTCCCTTTTTTTTTTCTCCAGTTGTGCATACTACTTTTACCTACTTTTCTACTTCCAGCTGTGCCCTGCTGGACTTCAAAGACCAACTTTATTCACCTACCTAACCCTGCTTGTGTATCTCCTCACCTGGGTAACTAAAGTACTCCCTTGGATTGAAAGCCAAGATAAACTAAGATCGTATGTCAAATAATATTATATCTTCTTCTACATGTATATGTTAGTTTTGTGATACTTGCTAGGTGTCCAATTTAAACCGCCATATCAGCCAGCAGCCATACCCCCCGCTTGCTTTCTTGTACTCCGTATCCTCTTTCCCTAAGTCATCCCAGCCTTTCTAGTGTTTCTAACTCCTTCAAGCCTTTCCCTTCAGAATTTTTTTTCTTCTTCCAACCTTCTACTGTGGTCTCCACTCAGTGTAATTACAGGCTTCAACCACTAGATGGCTGTCTTCACCCACTTCTAATTTCACTTACTTCACGACTTTCCACTTACTATAAACTATTTACTCTTATTTCACTCTTACTGCACTACTTTCCACTTACTATAGTCTATTAACCATAGTATCTAGCCCTCTTCTTCTTCATCTCTAGTCCTATACTAGCCCTTACTCTCCCTTTCCCTCTCAATTTTTCCTTTTCTTACACTTACAACCACTGCCTTTTTACTGACCTTCCCTTGGTCTTACCTTCTACTATACTGAATGTTTTTCTCCCTATTACCTTCCTTTGGGTCTGCCCCACTCCATTCACCCTGCGGACTCACTCCGCTCCCCTACCCTACCCCCAATTCCCACCCACCCCAGTGGTCCTAGCCATATACTTCTGTAGCCACACCCCCTCCCATTTTCATCCTATCTCTTACCTCCTCGACTTAACAGCTCTACCCCCTACCTCTACAATTTCTTAATTAAACTAATTACCTTTCTTGGTCTACTCCCTTACCTCTCCACACCATATCCTGTACTGATTATTTTTAAAGCATCTCTCTTACAACCAACTTTATTTTACTTAATTAGACACTTCTTCCCTACTCAACCTCTTACAGCACTCTCTCCTTTTACTTACTACACTCCTTCCCGCAATATACTCCAACCACTTATCTACATATCCTAATGGCCCCAACACAGAAGACTATATTCACAAACATACTACTCTTAGGTTCATAGGTTCGTACTAAGCTAACTGCCCTTGTGAGCCATTTTAAGCCTAGCCAGTTATCCCTTGTGAGACTCAAACTCTGCACCTTGTGTTTGTAAGGCAAACACCTTAACCATTAGGCCACCCTCCTTAACTACAACTCTTGCTTCTCTTACAATACCATACACACTAAACTTCTTTGAACATTTTTCTCTTCCTGAACAACACCACCACTACCAGCAAACTCTACCATCTTCTTGCATTAACTCCCTCAACCACAGTAACATAACCTCCACCTCTATCTATATATTACCAAAATATCATAGAGCTACCCATGTTACTTACAAACCTCAAATAATTACTACAAAATCCTTAAGTTTATACAATATCCTCAACAACACCTCCTATTAGATGGCGATATTCATCCAAACCCTGGCCCCAATACTGATAATCCCAATAACCTACACAACCTAATATCACCTGTTATCACTACCTTAACTAAACCGTCTGATTCCCTCCTGATAGCTCACCTTAACATCCGTAGCATAAACAATAAAATTACCCACCTACATGCACTCTTAGATGTGCACTCATTCGATATTCTCTGTATTACAGAGACATGGCTAAAGCCCTCAACTCTAGACCAGGAGATTACCCCTCCTGGATATAATATCCTGAGATGTGACCGTAAAACCAAAAAGGGTGGAGGTCATTTTGTACAAATCTGAACTCCAAGTTTCAGCCTTCAATGTGCTCCTACCATCGGATAACAATTCAAAAACCCTTACTATCAAACTTCAAATCAACAACTCCAAATCTATCAATCTAATTTGCACATATCTCCCCCCTGGAAATAATATCAGTACTCTTGAAAACTTACTTAGTTACCTCTCTACCCACCTACCTCAGGAGACCATTGTATTAGGTGACTTTAATATAGACTGGGCTACCTGTAATTCCCCTAATCCTACTAATCACATAAATTTTTATGGATTCTCACAAATTATAACCACTCCTACTAGAATCCATAAGCCAAGCAGGAAGGAAACCACCCTAGACTGGATCCTTATCAACGGCCATCTTGATACTTATAAACCAGGAACCCTTCCTGATGATATCAGTGACCATATGCTAACCTACATTATTAAACAAAGAGTCCATATCCCAACTACTAATAATTTTAAAACTTCCCATTCCAAAAAATGTTTTAATCCAGAGAGCTTCCTAAATTAAATGAAAGCATGTGACTGGTCACCAATGTCTCATCTTCAACTTGATGAAGCAGTGACCTACTTTAACACTAAAATCCTTCAAATCCTAGATTACCACGCCCCCTATCGCTCTTCCCGAATAAGAACCAAAATTGCCCCCTGGCTCAACAAACAAGGCAAAAGATCCTCCTCAGAAATAAAATCTGGGCCAAATGGAGAGTCTCGAAATGTCCATCAGATCACCTTTACTTTAAACAGTTAAGAAATGCCACCAAGAAAGATATTCTTAAAGACAAAAAAGACTATTACCTTCACCTCCAACAAACCCATCAACAAAAACCACAAAAATTCTGGTCAGGCATAAACAAACTTCTTCAGCCAGGACACTCTAAAACTCCTGCCCCTTCAGGATTCAACCATAATAACTCTAACCAGATTCTCAATGCCTTTAATAACTACTTTACTGAAGCCATTCGAACCCTAGCCAATACTTTACCACCTATTACCACTTCCCCATTAAATACCACTAAGACTCCATCTCCAACCTTTCAAATACAACCTGTACCTACATCCCTCATCTACAACCTCCTTCAGAAACTAAAACCATGCACCCCTTCTGCTGACTGTCTGCCAGCTGAATACCTGCAAATTGCAGCAAAAGCCATTGCCTATCCCATCTCCATCCTTATAAATAGAACTATTATAGAAAGTAAAATCCCTTCCATATGGAAAGTATCCCACATCATCCCTCTACATAAAGGTGGGTCATCTACTGAGCTCTCCAACTTTTGCCCTATCACCTTACTCTCTCCAATAGCTAAGATAATGGAAAAATGCATGCGCAGACAACTACTTGACCACCTTCTCCAAAATAATCTACTTGCCAACTGCCAACATGGCTTTAGGCCATTCCATAGCACAACAACTGCCCTGCTATCCTTTTCTGACTCCATAAACAAAAATTGTAACAATAACACTTTTTCCTTTGCACTATTTATTGACCTATCAAAAGCCTTTGATATGGTGAACCATAACATGCTTATAGACATACTAAAAGCCCAATCACTTGATCCACAAGCATTACAGTGGTTTAAATCGTATCTGGAAAACAGACAGCAAGCAGTACTTTGGGCTAATAACCTTTCTACATCCCTCCCGGTGAACATTGGAGTACCCCAAAGCTCTATTTTAGGACCTCTACTCTTTTCATTGTTTATTAACGATCTACATACCAATATTCATCAAGCCACCTGCATACAATATGCAGATGACTCTACTTTAATTTGTTCAGCCAAAATCCATAACCTCTCTCCAGTCCCCCACCCAAACTGCATTTAACAGTGTTGAAAATTGGTTCATGCAACACTGCCTCCTCCTGAACCCCAAAAAAACATAATTTTTGCTCTTTGCTCCTACTCATAAGTCACCTCAACTGCACTTCACAATAACCTCTAACAATGCAACTAACATATCCCCAGACACTACAACCCGCCTACTAGGAGTAACAATTGATAACAACCTTAGCTATGATGACCACATTAATTCTACAATAAAGTCTGTCAACAAAAAAACTAGGCACCCTTTACAGAATCAAACCCTTCCTTACCCCTTCAGCCAGAATGACTATTGCCCAGACCCACCTTATCTCTACCCTGTTCTATGCTTCTGCAATATATACCAATCTATCTAAAAACAACCTCACCAAACTTTCCACCAATTATAATAACATAGCCAGATTTGCCACTGGCACCCCCTTTAGAACTCACCACTGTCTCAACCTCAAACAACTGGGATAGCTATAACTGCAGAACCAACTACTTTGTCAACAACTTGTTATCACCCAAAAGATCCTTTACTACCCTAATAATACCCCTATCCTCTCTAATCTGATTACACCCTACAAAAATCTTGCAACACTATGCTCAGCTAATAAACTCCTAGCAACACAGTAGGTAAAAACTGGAACCAGCTTCCTATTGAACTTTCCACCCTTGCTTCCACTCTTCTTTTTAAAAAACATCTTAAAACTCACTGGCTTTGTCCCTGCTCTAACCCTGACTGATATCTCATTCCCCTTCTTGCTCTCTCTATACTTCTCTACTCTACTATTCTATGCCGCCTATCTGTAATTAACAATTTCCTTCATAGTACTAAAAAAAAAAAAAAAAACAATTTACGCTTTTGCTCTCTATATTTGATCTTAGCTTAAACCTACTAAATAACTCAGTACAATTTTCTTCTGACCAATGTAGCCAATGTACTGTAATTCACTTGACTATTACTATGTATTGTATTCTTTGTCACTGCTGATGCTTGGAGCTTTACTCCCCAGGCCTCTACTGAAAATTGACATATATCCAGTTAGACCAGCCCAGTCAACAAATGTAAAATAAATAAAATAATATAAATAAATAAATAAATAAAATAATAAGTTAGTGAGTTGGGGAAGGAAGGTTTATATTAAAGACTCTAATTCTAGCTACAATATTCAAATCTTTGAACGCAACACAAAGCATCTAACACCTATTAATCACAGGGGTCAGATTTCCTATACTTCATAACTAAACTACAGGTGTTACATTGAAAAGAACAATTAACTCAGCTACATTTTTAAGCTTTGTCGTTCAAACATTCCTTACATTTTGGCAGAAGAAATGGCCACTAATGGAAATCAAAGGAAGCGAAAGTAATTAAAAATGAAATGCAGACTGAAGCTGACAGTCAAAAGCAGGGAGTCGCAGTACTGCTGTAAGTAGTTCAGCGAGAAAACCACAGTAAATTATCCTCACACCTCTCCCTCTAAAATAACATCAGGATGACAAAGACATTGACTGCAAAACAAAATCATGTTACCCATGCAGCCCCCCTTCAGGGCATTTGGGGGTATAACAAATTTAAAAATAATAATAACCCCTTACTTTGATGCAGAGACATTAGTAATGCAGAAAATTTCCAAGATATTCTGAAAAACATACTTTTTTCAGTTTTTGTGTGCAGTTCTCCTTTAAAGCATTTGTTTTAAAATTATTAGAACCCAGAAAAAAATGTCAATCTTCAGATGCATAAAATGGAATAACTGCCAGTGCCCACTCTTGATGAAAATCATAATACAGGAGAAGAAGAAAATGAATTGTTGCAAGATTTTACTAAAATATGTGATGGTCTATATAAAACATTGGGTGATATGAGAAATAACATAATATAGCATGTATTACTGATGATTATTTACAGTATTCAGACTGCATTTGTGTTCCGCCAAGATGTAGGGATGTTTTAATTGCAAATAAGACTATATTTCTGAAACAACGGTATACAGATTGTTCATGTCAGAGGCAGAAAGAAACAGTATTTGAAAAATAAAATAAAAAACTTCCAATGACAATAGGAAAAACAGATGAGGCAGGAATGTGTTTTGGCGCTTTTGTTCTTTATTGTGCAAGAACTTCATCAGAAACTAAAGAAAAAGTAGTGTAAACACAATATATATATATATATATATATATAAACAGTAAGCAACAAGCAACAGCCATAAATAATAACCTATGGGAGCCCTGTGAATGAAATAATTATTAGTGTCACTAGAAAATAAAATACAGTGGGAGGGACCTAAGTCAGCCAGTGCAGAGCACACTTCAAATCCAAATTTTCATTTAACCCTGGGGCAGCCTCTGCATTCAGTAAGAGCTGCCACTTTAATTCTCTCAGTTCTAAAAAGGTGTTACGATCTCTAAAGAAAATATTAAGCTGCTCAAGTACTAAAAACTTAAACAAGGTGAAATCTCTACCTGAAACACTATGTTTTGCCAAAGCATTATTCATATATCTGTCTCACTGCTCCTAGATGCTCTTTTACTGATAATTTTCTGTAAGTTTTACCAATATAAAATGATTCGCAGGTAGAGCATACACCTGCATACATTACATTGCAACTGTAGCATTTAAAATGATATTTAAATGAAACTTTGCAGTTACAATATTTTAAAATGTATTCTGTGCCCTTGCAGATATATTTGCAAACAATGCAGTTGTTACAGGAAAACATGCCAGGTGGAAGAATAGTGTCATGTAAGATTTCAATGAAGAAAGGAATGTCATTACTTTCAACGGACTGCTTTAATGTCTTAGATCTTTCATAAGCAAATGTCGGTCTTTCACCTAGAGATGAAACAATATCGCCATTGGAAGTTACAATGTCCCAGTAATTGTTGACAATGCTTTTGATAGCAGTCATATCTCTTCAAAAAGGCACTGGAAAACTGTCCTGTCTGTGCTTCAGCTTTGCCCTTCGGCTGAAAACCAAATTTAATGATAGGTTTAAACTTAGAGTGTCGGGCTAAGCAAATCTCTGCAGAGACTGAGTCAATTAACTTCTCTGGGTAATTTCAGACCCATCTTTGTTTACCATGCCCCTTTCAGTATGTACCTGACTAGGCACATGCAACAACCAGAATAACCACAGAGGTTCGTCATATAAAGCATACAGGGCATTAACAACATGGGCCCTACACAAATTGCCTCAAAGCCCTATCGCTATACTCTGTCTCCTACAGGCTGTTGAGGGGTGATTTATGTCTAGTATACAAAGTATTCCAGGATCTCACTCTGATGGATGTCTTGCATATCTACAAAACAAATAGAATTAGAACTACCCGATCAAGGGATTTAAACTTTGCTTACAACATAAATAGTACATGTTGCAGGGATAGGTATGTGTCTGAGAAAATACCCCTTCTCTGGAACAAGCTTCTCAATCCATGTGGAGCAGAAGTCTTCCCTGACCCTATTCAAGCATAACTTGGACCAGTGGATGGGGAATCAGAAATCCACCCCTGCTCTGTCACGTATGTCTCTAATGGATAGAGGCAAACTGTAAATGTTTGACCACACACTCCCTAGCTTACGTATACCCCTAAAATAGCTTCTAGGGCACCAAACATGTTGGATACATTTGGGATGGAAACCTATGAACCACCAAATATTACTGCATAACGGCGGGATTTTGGATACATTTGGGATGGATACCTATGAACCACCAAATGTTACTGCGTAACGGCGGGCGTGCAGCCTGTCAATTTTCATGTCAGCGCAGGTGATATTATTGTAGCTCATAATTTTTGCAACATCCGTCTGATCATAACTCATTCATGTCAGTCAGACATGGCTGCAGATATTATATTTGATTCTGTCTGCACCAAGACTCAAGAGCACAGGAAGTCTAAAAAAGTCAACATGCTAATCTTTCACCTCAGCCACAAAAGAACTACCTGTACCAACTATTCTAATGAAGTCTGCACAGTACAGGCATACATGTTGCAAAGCAGCTTCTGCACTCCAATGCCCAACTACTGATACATGTATTTCAAGTATTTAAACATAGTCAAGATAAGTAAATTCAGCCAGAAAACAGGGTATCCTTTAATCTGCTAAAACTGTTTGTAGCTAGACATTAGCTCACTGAATAAAAATGTGCCTTACTTTTGTACTGAATAGAACCATAGGCATTCATCTGCCAGTTCATATTAAAAATCACTGCACATGTGTGAGAAGGTGCAGGCATCTGATTCATGTGTTTCTGGATAAGAGAAAACCTCTCGTCTATATAAACCACTGATGTAAACCTCATTCTACTGTCTTATGACTTAAAATATATAGCTTATAATTTCCACATAAATTCAACCTTCTCTCACTTTAAAACTGAACACGACTGTATCACTCTCCAGTGAGCTAACCAGCTTTTAGTAAGAGATCAAGCTGACCTACTTCTATCTGCCTTATCCTCAAAACTATGTAACATTAATACACCCCATTAAGCCCAATACTGGCAGCAAAGAGTACTCTCTATCACTTTCACTACCACACCAACAATGTTCTTGACTTGCCAAGCCAGCTATCTCCCTTTCATCTAGCAACTATGCATTTTCCTTCTTTGGGCCTAGTCAGCCTGCCCTCTGAGATTTCATCTCAAGTGATATCTGTAATGCTTCTGCATGCCCCAGATTAAGACAACAAGTTTTAAACCTTCTGAAAAAGAAACTACCAGTACTTGTTTCCAACAGCCACCTATTAAGTCAAACTAACTGTATTCCTAGTCCTTCTGTAGCTTGCCTCCTTCCCTGCAATTTCTCACTTTATTTTGTTAATTGCTTCATCTCCATATTAACACTTCTCTTTTATTTATTTATTTTATTTATTTATTTATTTTATTTTACTTTTGTTGACCGGGCTAGTCTAACTGGATTTATGTCCATTTTCAGTAGAGACCCGAGGAGAAAAGCTCTAATGTCACAAAAATTACAATATAGAATAACAGGTACATTACTTATATAAAACAAATATATAACATGTCATTACATACGCATATAATAAACCTAAAAATAAGAAGATAAACTGAGGAAAATATTCATTAGTAACCAAGCTCATTGACAATAGTTTAATTTTAGGATTCACATCTATTTTGTTGTCAAGGAGACTAGAGCTTAGGCAGAGAAGTATTTGAAAGGCAGTACCTTTTAAAGAGAAAGGCAGTTAGTCTGGGTTAGTACAGGGGCATAGCCAGTGTGTATGGAGGTGTAATTTCAGTTGATATTTGAAGAGAGAGATTGAGGACAGTGATGTAAGTTCACTGGGAAGTAGGTTCCAGTTTTTCCAGACGGTGTTAGAGAACAAAGAGTCTCCAGCCATATTGCTGGATTTACTTATGCAAACAAGTAGTTTATTTGATGAGCGTAGGTTTGTAAGGTTTTTATAGGGGGTAATGAGGCTAGTGAGTATTGGAGTATTAGTGGGTTGGTAGAGGGTCTTGTGAGCAATGGTAAGCTGGTGATATTAAAGCTGGTTTTGCAACTCAGTTATCCTAACTGCCTTAGATTATGACAATGGTGGGTTCTGAATGGAGAGCCAGCAGCAAATCTGGCAATGTTATTATAGGAGTTAGCTAATTTGTTGAGGTTGTTTTTTGATAGATTAGTATATATAGGTGAGGCATATAGCAATGTGGAGATTAGATGGGTGTGGGCAATTGTAGATCTGGCTAAAGGTGTGAGGAAGGGTTTGATCCTATATAGGGAGTCCAGTTTTTTGTTGACTATTTTTATTGTATTGTTAATGTGAGTATCAAAGTTGAGGTTGTTGTCTGTTGTTATTCTTAGGAGCTTGGTAGTTGGTTCAGGAGATATGAGAGTGCCATTATTAGACAGGACTGTGAAGTCCACTGGGGAGAACTTTTGGGTTGGAGCAAAGAGTTTGTTTTTTTTGTTGGCATTCAAGAGGAGGTGGCACTGTAGGAACCATTTTTCTACTATATTAAACACCTTTTGGGTTAGGGACTGTAGTTCAGATGGAGAAGTGGCTGAGCATAGTAATGTGGAATTGTCTGCGTATTGTATGCAGGTAGCTTGAGGAATTACTGAATGAAGGTTATTAATAAAAACTGAGAATAGGAGAGGGCCTAATATGGAGCCTTGAGGGACGCCAAGGGTAATAGGGAGGTGTGTTTGCCCATACCTTACTTGGATAGAAGGAAGTGTCTCTGTTCACTGTGAGAGAGGGAACTTTGAGCAGCCTATCTGTCCCTGGAGGAGTGGTTTCAGCCCAGAAATTAGTAGTTTATTGGTCATTTTGGGCTAATTTCTATCTCTTTCATTTCCCTGCTATAAAACCCACATTTGCAAGGTTTTTGTGCTAGTATACAGCTCAGCAAGCTCCTGCCTGTTGCCCTGCAGAGTTCTACAGCAACAAAGAGACAAAAGAGAGACTTTGGAGTGATTAAGTATAATTTTTCTGCATTTTCTTGCTGCCTGTAGCTAATTCCGCCTAAAACGCCGGTTTTCTAGAGTTTCTGTGATTTAAAAAGCTTGTTTCAGCTACATATTGTACTTATTTTACTGCCTGCACTTTAACAAAGTCGTTTTTGTGTTTAAATTACCTGTGTAATGGTTGTAGGCAACACACTCAAGTGTGATAGCCATTCCTGTGCATTTAAAGTGTTTTTTTATTGTATCTGCTTTATTTTCTGAAAAAAAAAATACTTGTTTTCCCACCTTTCTAAGATAGTTTAGTCCAATTTTCAGGTTAGTGCTGAATTCAGGGTTGTGTTACAAGTCTCTGTGTTTGCCCATACCTTACTTGGATAGAAGGAAGTTTCTCTGTTCACTGTGAGAGAGGGAGCTTTGAGCAGCCTATCTGTCCTTGGAGGAGTGGTTTCAGCCCAGAAATTAGTAGTTTATTGGCCATTTTGGGCTAATTTCTATCTCTTTCATTTCCCTGCTATAAAACCCGCATTTGCAAGGTTTTGCACGGTTGGCAGCGCCGGTTAGCTAGGGCAAAACTATTCATGGCTCCACAAAGTCTACTCTTCAATTTTTCCCTTGGAACTAGACAAACTTTCAACTTAAGCACTCAAATCATTCACTTCTCATCCCAGCACTTACCCAAAACTCATAGCAAGCACTAATAAACCTTAGCACTACCACCAAACACTAATACATGTGAGAGATGCAATTATACAGCCAAACTGGAGGCTAAGCTCTCTCAACCCAAGACTGGACCAGGCAGTCAAGAGGAGAAGGGAATTACTTGCATCACACCACCAGTCTCACATAGACCTATGAAACCAGCACTGGCAAAAAACACACATAAATACACAAAAACTTACTTAGAGGCTCTAAATAAAAATCTGCAAAAGAAGCAGAGACCTCCAAAGCAGACATCCAAGCAACCTCCACTCCTGAACACAAACCATGAAACACATACTTCAAAAAACCACTGTGCCGCACAATCACAGCCCTTAAGGCAAAATAACATACCCAACACACTAGCAATAGGTGATTCTATAGTCAGACACATTGGCGTCCGACTCACTAGGCTGAACAAGGAGAAGGTTACTGTTAGTTGCCTGTCGGGTGCCAGGACCCGCCACATAACACAAGCACTCAGGTCACTCCAGAACAGGTACAAATATGACTCTGTCATTGTCCATGTTGGTGTGAATGACCTGAGCTATACCTCCCTGGACTACATGAAAAGAGACATGGAGGAGCTCTCTAATCACGTAGCCCAGGCTGGTATGATCCTGACCCTGAGTAGCATCCTGCCCTCACCAAGAATGATACCACAGTATAGAGAAAAAATTATCAATTTCAACAATTGGCTAAGCTTCTGGTGTCATTCAAAGGGGATCCAGTGTCTGTCAGCCTGGGATGACATGCTCAACAAGCCACGCTGCTTTGCTAGAGATGGCTTGCACCTGTCACCCTTAGGCTTTCGAATACTGGCCAAGGCTCTTGCCACCCCCATAGTGCCTTTTTTAGGCAAGGCTCAAAAGAGAAACCCACCACCGTAAATAGCACAAGTAACAAAAAACTGAGGGTAATGCTGCTCAATGCCAGAAGTCTAAACCTCAAAATGCATGTACTCGAGGCACTCCGCAATATGGAGAAAATCGATATATGTGCAGTAACAGAAACCTGGTTTAAGGCTCCAGAGAGCACCCTAGTACTACCAGGCTACAACTCATACCATACATTTCAGCCACAAAACCCAGACTGAAATACAAAAGGCGGGGGGAGTATCCATATTCATCAAGGTTACCCACACCTCCAGGTTAGTGGCACAGCACGATGCTTCAGAGATCATCCACATAAAACTAACAACGGGCAAAACTGCTATTCAAATTATAGCTTGCTACAGATCACCCAACATGTCCCAGGATCCCCACTCCGCATTCCTGGAAACACTGGGAAACATAAAGGTCCTACCAAACACCCTGATATTGGGTGATTTCAATTACCCAAACATTAACTGGTAGAACTACTCAAGTACAAACTCCCTTGCCCAACATTTCCTAGAATTTATAAACTCAAATGCCCTGGATCAACTAGTCAACATCCCCACCAGAGGTGACAACATATTGGACCTGGTCATCACCAACATGGGTGACCGGTGTTCCACACTGGAGGTCAACCCTTCACTGGTTAGATATGACCATAAACTAATCACTCTGGATATCCACATTCCGCCACCACCCTCGGTCAAAGAAACCACCATGAAAAACTTTTCAAAAGCAAACTTCTCATTACTTAAGACCAAGGTGGGAAGTTTCAAAGCCCCCATGCTAAAGGATAACGCTGTCCAAGCTGCAAAATCCTTTAGTAATGCACTCTACGGACACCTACAAGAATGCATGGGTCATGCTATCCCAAACAAAACCAAGACTCACTCCTCCAAGAAAAGGAAACCAGTCTGGTGGACCCCTGCCATAAACAAGCTATACAATAGAAGGAGGAAACTAGTACAGAAAAGAATAAAATCCCAAGAAGGGAAGACATCCCTGATCAGTATCAGCAAGAAACTACGTTCCCTCATAAAATCATCCAAGGCTAGCTTCGAAAGAAAAATTGCCATGGACTCCAAAGATAACCACAAGGCATTCTTTAGCTATGTCAAGAATCTAAGTGGCAATTCTCAGATCTGCCCAGAGTTAGTGCAGAATGGCACAAAATACATTGAACCGACTGATATAGCCAACATTCTGGCAGACAGGTTCAGTGCAAACTTCACCCCCCCACCCCCAAAAGGGCCCATAACTATACCAGAAGAATGTAGTGCCCCTGAAATCACAGACACTCAGGTTAAAACAGCCCTCTCCAAAGCCAAAAACACAGCATCAATGGGACTGGACAGTGTCCCAGGCTGTGTCCTACACGAGCTCAAAGATGAACTAACCCCTCACCTAAACACACTGTTTAAACTCAACCTCTCCACAGGCTATGTGCCCACAGAGTGGTGCACAGCAACGGTTATTCTGCTCCACAAAGGTGGAGCCACAACGGACCCTGGGAACTATTGGCCTATAAGCCTGACTAGCTTGGTCTGCAAAGCTATGAAGCGCATCATCATGGAACTCATTAACAGAGACATTGGGAACCTCCAAACACTGGACCCTACCCAGTTCGGCTTTGTTAAGGGCAGATCATGCCTCCTAAACCTGGCGGACTTCTTTGAGACAGTTATCAAGGCTATAGACAAGGGAAAGGTGGTCCACACAGCCTACCTAGACCTCGCAAAGGCCTTCAACACTATTCCCCACTCAGGTATTATAGACAAGCTCACCAGCCTGAACATAAACCCCTACGTCATGAGATGGGTTGCCACCTGGCTCACGGGCAGAACCCACATGGTAAGAGATGCAGGAGCTAGGTCTGACTCTAAACCGGTTACAAGTGGTGTTCCCCAGGCCTCAGTCCTAGGACCCCTCCTGTTCGGCATATACTTCTCAGAGGTACAGGCAAGCACTATGGCTGACCAAGTTCGCAGACGACTGCAAACTAGGGGCTATAATTGACTCTCTGGCTGACACAGGCATCCTCCAAAAGGGTCTCACTGAGACAGATACCTGGTGTCAAAACCATGGCCTCAAGCTAAATGCCAAAAAGTGCATATTCATCCCCTTTGGAAAAAACAAAGTACCCGCAAACTACCACATAAGTGGTAGCCCCCTAAATATGGAAGATGTAATAAGGGATCTGGGGACCCAAGTAGATAGTAACCTCTCCTTTGATAATCACATTGCCAAAGTGGTTAGAAAATCCTTCTATGTGGCCCACCTAATCACAAAAGAGTTTGCATCCAGATCGAAAGAAGTCATTCGACCCCTCTATGCATCACTCATCAGATCCATCATAGAGTACAATGCCCCATTTGGGATGTACCCTACAAGACACCTGCTACAACTGGAAAGACCACAGAAGTTCCTCACCAAGAGGATCACTGGCCTCAAGCAGATGCCCTATGCAGCTTGACTGAAGAAACTCCAGCTATACTCGGTTGCATACCACCTACTCAGAGGTGATCTCTGCCTGACATACAAGGCCATGTCCAACCCAGAATTGATGGACATGCTCCACCTAAAGAAAACCATATCCCCTCGAGCCACACACTCCAGGGATCTAAACCTCACCACAACAATAAATAGGACGTGTTGGAGGGATAGATTCCTGTCTCAGAGGCTTCCCATGCTCTTGAACAAGATTCCAATCTACATTAGGCAGAGCTCTTTGCTAACCCTCTTCAAGAGAAACCTTGATGAGTGGATGGGAAACAGAAAGTTTACCCCAGGGATCACTTCAATGGCTCTGCTGGATAGATTCACAGGGAACTAATCTAAGGGGGCAGCGAAAGCCAACACATTCCAGCTAGGCTTATAAATGCCTTCTGGCAGATAGCCTAGTACCTACCTATGAACCTATTATCCCAAAGCACAGCCTGCTGTCTACTATCCAAGTACGATTGGAACCATTGTATAGCCATTGTGTCTAAAGAAAAAGATTTGAGTATATTTATAAGTAGTTGGCGGTTTACCATATTAAAAGCTTTAGAAAGATCGATAAAGAGTGCAGAGGTAAGAATATTGTTGTTACGGTTTTTGTTAATGCAGTCAGAAAAGGATAAAAGGGCAGTGGTGGTACTATGGAAAGGCCTAAAACCATGTTGACAATTAGCAAGTAAGTTATTTTGGACAAGATGGTGTAGCAGTTGCTTATGGATGCATTTTTCCATTAATTTTGCCAAAGGAGAAAGTATGGCAATGGGACGATAGTTTGAAAATTCTGTAGCGCTGCCACCTTTATGTAGGGGAATAATGTGAGAGATTTTCCAGATGGTTCCTTCCTTTATAGTTCTATTAATCAGGATAGAAATAGGACAGGCTATAGCTGAAGCTACTTTTTGCAGGTATTCGGCAGGTAGTTGGTCAGCAGAGAGGGTGGATGGTTTTAGTTTTTGGATAAGGGTACAAATGAGGGATGTTGGTACTGGATTCAACTGAAATGAGGGGAGTGAGCTAGAAATGGCGGTTGACAGAGATGAACTGTCAGGGGATAGCTGATTGGACAGAGATTGGATGACCTATGTGAAAAAGGTATTGAAGGCATTGGCTGTTTTCATGGGACTCTCATAATCAGTGCCTACTGGGTTTGGTGTATTAGAGTGGCCTGGGTGAAGAAGTCTGTTAATGCTTGCCCAAAACTTTTGTGGTTTATTTTGGTTTGTTTGTTGGAGTTGGAGGTAATAGTTTCTTTTATCTGAGACTACTGCTTTTTTGTGATATTCCTCAGCTGTCTAAAGTTTTGTTGGTCTATAGGGCTTTTAGTAGTCTGCCATTTAGCCCAGCATTTATTTCTAAGTAGGATCTTTTGCCTGGTTTCTTTTGAAAGCCAAGGTGCTGGTTTTGTCTTATTTCTGATCGGTCTTGTTGGTGCATGGTGTCTAGGACAGCTAAGAATTTTGAGTTGAAGTATTTTACAGCTTCCTCAAGTGGAAGGTATTTTTTGGGTGACCAATCATACGCCCTAAGTTCACTTTGGAAAAGGTCAGGGTTGAAATACTTTTTGGTTCTTATAGTCCTATATGTGGTTGGGTAGGTAGCATTTATCTTATTCCTAAGTATATAGATCAGGGCATGGTCACTTGTATCATCAGGGAAGTTCCCTGTCCTATACGCTTGATGATGATTATTTATGAGAATCCAATCTAGGATACTAACTTTGTTGGTAGATTTGTTATTCCTGGTTGGGGAGGTAATGGTTTGAGAAAAGCCATATAGGTTAATGTGGGTTGTAGGGTGTTCAGTGCTACAGCATTTCCAGTCAACATTAAAGTCCCCAAGGACTATAGTTTCTTGTGAGAAGTTTGTAGAAAGCCAGCTTAGGATATTTTCCAGGGTGGTGGTGTTATTACCAGGAGGGAGGTAGATACAGATTATATATATGGACTTACAAGAGTTGACCTGAATTTTAGAAATAAGAATTTCAGCATTACTGTTTAGGGGAGGCTGACAGTCTAGGGTAGTAACTTGTAACCCTGATTTGTATAGGAAAGCTAACCCCCCCTCCCTTTTTGGTTGTACAGTCTAGTTTCAAGATATTGTATCCAGGTGGGATAATTTCATTGTCTTTAGTTACAGGTTTTAACCATGTTTCTGTCAGACATAAAATGTCAAATGAGTGCACATCTAAGAGAACATGGAGGTGGGCAACTTTATTTTTTACACTACGTATATTTAGGTGAGCTATAAAGAGCGAGTTGGGGGGTTTGGTGGGATATGTTTGCTAGAGGGATTAGGGCTATGAGGTTCAGTGGAGAAGGTAGTACTTGGGCCAGGGTTAGGATGAATGTCTCCATCTATTAAGGAGTGGACTTGAAATCTGCATAGAGCATTTGGGAGTATATAGTATTGGTTTGGAGATTTCCTTGCTTTTAGATAGTTGTACTAAATGTGAGCTAGTCTATGGTACTTTGCTAGTAGGTAGCTGGGTGTAGATGTTATGTTTATGTAGTTTTGGGAGATAGAAGGAGTTGGAATAGTTGTTTGCTTAGAGGGGTATTGAGATAGAGGTAATGTTAAGTGTTCATAGGAGGTTAGCAGGTAGACTGCTGTCAGGGAAGGCAAGAGTATAAGAAAGAGTAGTAGTTGTATACCTGCTTGGGTAGGTAGAGTAGACATTGGGATGGTTTTGGCTGAAGGTGCAATGTAGGAGGTTAGTATATTTTATTAAGAATGGGTGCAGAGAGGTGAAGAAAGTGGGGTAGGAGTGTAAAATGGATTATATCTTGTGATTGGCTGTTTAGGGAAGTGGATTTGGTTTAGTAGTATAAGTGTAGGAGTAGTGGGGGAGTGGTGTGAGCCCGCAGGGCGAATGGAACGGGTGGAGAAAAGTGATGGGAACAGTTCAAGAAGAGCAATCAGTAAAAATGCAGACTACTGGTGGTAAGTCAAGGTGTGGTTAAGTATAGAGGTGAGGAAAACAATAGTTGCAATTGTAAGAGGACAGTTGGGTGGTTATAGTAAAAGTAAGAGGAAGAATGGGATTATGCCAAGAGTAAGTGTTGGAAGCCAGAAGATGAAAATAGTTATACTATAAACCGTAGGCATATAAGGTAGGACTGGATTCTGGTGCCACCTAGTGGACAGATATTATATTACAACAGAGGTTCCTTCTAGGAAAAGGCTAGACAGGGATTGGGGAAGTCAATATATTCAGTTAAAGGGGTAAGAATAAAGGTGTGAAAGGAATACTGGTTACCGTACAGAGGGTGGGGGGGGGGGTTATGACTGTCCTGGCTAGGAAGGGTTCTTTAAACCACTTGGAAGTGTTAGATTAATAACGTATGCTTTTAGTGCCAGGCTTAGTTAATAACATACTTTCTTGCTTCCTTTTCTGAGACGGTACAGGGATATGAAGGCAGTAGGATGAGACTGCAGGTAGCTTGGAATGCTTTTACTTGGAATGCTTGTACTTTTCTTTTACTAACTCTCTACGTAAAACTGAATGACCTATGAAGACTGTAAATGCTACATATTCTGCATCATAACATTACACAACGTGGAATTCTTTAACTCTTCCTTAGTGTATATGTAGATACAGTATGTGTTTTTTGATATTTTTGACACTCTGATACTTTACTGCAAGCATAAGTTGGACCAGTGGATATGCTTGAATATCTCAAAGAAATATGTCCTGTTCATTGCTTTGAAAATGTAAACCTATCCTGGATTGTTCCTGTTGTGGCTCCCAAGCTGTGGTTAAAATGGGTCCATTTTGGATCAGTCCACTACCCTGCCTTTAGTCTTTTACAAACAGTAAGCTGAAAAATGGTGGAGGCATTCTTTGTTACAGTGAACACTACAATCAATATACCTGTTTGACATGGTCTGTACTTCAGGTGTAGGCAGGAAATCTATTTACAAACACATCACTACAGCTCTTAAGAATAAAGTCCAACAACTAATGGATTATAAGAGCTATCATCCTGGAAACTAATACCAAAGATTGATCAAAGATTGAAACAATAGTCATTTGATGAACTTAAATCATATTCTCACTTAGGAATGGGGTCCATTCTCATAATGGTATTAGAAACCCAAAAGGCCTGGAGAAATTAAACTGGGAAAAACTACAATTACAGTTTTACTCCATGTTTCCTCAGACATATAAAATTAGTCAGAAATACATTTAAAAGTCATAGCAGAATATTGTGGTCTATTCACATAAACTGCTGATACCACCCCCCTGTATATACTGAAGTATCTGCATTATTATTATTATGGCACCATGTATGGTGAAAGAATTCCATTCTAAAGCTCATATAAATAAGCTGTTCTCCAATATATATTTCAGATCATTAACTGCTAACAGCATCAACACATTAACCGCAGATTTTACTCATTTTCCACACCATCATATCACATTTCAGTTAAAGGAAAGGAAAACACCCCAGAACCAGGCTTCATTCGTGTACAGACATATTCTATAAATAACTGCCATCTTTGTCACTATACCTTCTAGCCAGTTCATCAGTGACAGGGCCATTAGCCCTCATGGACAATAGATACCCTGTGCAAGTAATGTCCTCATTTTCTTACATCCCACCTTGAGCAGCATGACAGCTCAGTCATTAACTTGCTGCCTCATAGCTCCAGGATCAGGCTTTCCATCTTGATTTATAGTCTGTCTGTATGAAGTCAGCATGTTCTACTCATTGCTTACATGGGGTTTCTTCAGATACTCTGTTTTTCTACTATCATGCCTGGTGGAAAAATGATATCCCTAGCAAAGTATCCAAAATGACTCACTCTGTCTCTCTAAATCCCTCTCTAGAATAGAAAAAAAGTGGAATAAGCATCTATCAGAGTTTTACATTATCATCATCATAATCATCATTATCATCCCCTTTTTCCCATTTACATGGGGTCGGAGTATCGTATTAACTGTCACCAACTCTCTCGATTCAGTGCCACTCTCCTGCCTTCTTCAACACTCATGCCTGAATGTCACAGATCTTCTTTCACATAATCCATCCACCTCTTTGCTGGATGCCCTCGCTTCTTCTTACCTTCTTCCTGTCTGTCCCAAATCTCCCTCACCAGATTGTCTTCTGCTTTTCTACACATGTGCCCATACCATCGTAATCTGTTCTCTTTGATCTTTTCTGCAATTGGAGCTACTTTGGCTTCTGCTGTTATGTCCTCATTTCTTCGCCTGTCCCGCAGTGTGCATCCTACCACCTTTCTCAGGCACTTCATTTCCATCACCTCTAGCTTCTTCAACTGTTCTGCCTTTACTGCCCAGGTTTCTGTACCATACAGTAGTACTGGTTGCACCACTGTCTTGTACACCTTACTTTTCAGCTTCTTTGGCATTCTTCTGTCATATACTACACCTGATACTCTATGCCAGTTGGCTGCAGCCCCTCTGATTCTAGCTTTGACCACTTCATTCAGACTACCTTTCTCCTCAGTACCCCATCAAGTCTAAATTCAAGCTAAAAATATCCTTGTAGGGCATAATCTGAAAAAGCCATATGATCCCCTGATTGTCTGTTCTACATTTTTAAATACTTGCTAAAGATGCTTTCACTATAATTATCAAAGTTGAACCTTCTTGGAAAGTAGTTTGAAAATTGGAAACTTTAGATTTAACAATTTGTGCTGCATCATAATTCAGGCAACCTTGCAAGGAAAAAAAAAACAGAAAAGATACAATGTCCAATGTTATTTCACGTTACATGAGAGGAACTAGTTAAGGTATTTAACACGTCTATCCATAAACATGAGAATACAGACAAATTATGAGTCCTTACGAAAATGTTTTAAAAATAATGTGAGCCAAAAAAGATCTTTCATATGTATCTGTATAGCATTTATTTTTCACTAAAACACAAGGACTTCAAAAATTAGTATACACTTTAGTGAAGGATCCGAAATGTAGAATAAAAGACTGCAGGTTTGGTAGCCTGCATTATTCATTTAAATGAGACTGAACTGAGTGTGCTTTCAAAAAATTATCAAATTGGGCAAATCACTGAGAGAAGCTAAATTGACAAATCACTAGACATGTGCAGAGCAAGTGAGCATGCAAATATTCAAGTTAAAAGTATGAATGAGAGAGCTAAACATGCGCAAAATAAAAGCTGTGAGTGAAAATGTAGTAAAACAAAGCTACTGGTGGCCAGATATTATCTAAGATGGCATCAACTGATACATAAGCAGTCGGACACCATTCACAGCATAAGCAATATGGCAAATGGCATGAAAAAGTACATTCCAGAGCCATTAATGTTATCTATAGACTATGCGGAGATCATAACCATTTTGCAAAGTTAAAGCTGTACAGTAAGGTGTGCACCAACCAGAGGCAATAGAACACAATAAACATGAATTGTTTTTAGGCACGGCTGAGTGACTACAGGCAAGAACATTAAATTTAACTTTGATACTGGCGAAGAATGTCATATATTATCAGAAACAATATTTATTTCAGAAAATCATCTGAACAGTATGCAACAATCTGGGTGCACTCTTCTGGTATATTCTTGGCAAAAACTGAAGCCACTGGGTCAGATGCTGCTTGATTGTGAGTACAAAGGTAAAAACTACAAGATGATCTTCCAAGTAGTCAGAGCCAGTCTTAGGCTGACTGAAATGACTGGACGCACTAGGGTTGCACATTTGCCAGAACTGTAGCTAAAAAAAACCAAGGCCTTCACTATGCAGACTAAAACAAACACCATCCCCACCCACATCTCCCATCCACATCCACATCTCCCAACTCTGTCAATAACAGGGACTTCCTGGAGCAATGTGGAAGCTGGTACAACTCAGTCTTTTAATTTTTAGAAAAGCCAATAGTTCACATCTCCAACCCAACAATAAGAGAGAGAGCAGCACAGAAGGTGTTCAGAGGAGATGAGGAAGTTGTTAGCTGACTTTTTTTTTTATGGACATTTTCCTTCATTTATTTATTTATTTGACATTTGTTTACCAGCAAAGTCTGACTGAGTCATGAGGTACCCATTTTAGGTAGAGGTCCGGAGAGAAAAGCTCCAGATACGTATGGTTAACAGAATGAAAAATTAGATACACATAATAAAGCATAACATTCAAGCACAAATATGAAAATAACACATTGTTAGAATGAGAACTTAACAGACATAATAAAGTCATAACATTCAAGCACAAAATTTGAAAAACTACACAGTTTGTCAGAATAAAAACTCAACAGACATAATAAAGTCATAGTGTTCAAGCATAAATGATATGGAAAGCCTGATAATAGGAAGATGCAGCAGTATTTACATAGCAGATGATTATCATAACAATTATTAATATTCTAGTGGTCATGAAATACGGTAACAGATTATATTGGTGAAGGCATTGGATAGTACCAGTAGAGAAGGGTTGGGTGTGATAGAGGGGGCTAGTAGGAATAGATGTGGAAAAGGTATGAGTGCAACCTCAGGGGAGTATGTGTAGAGGAAGGGAGGGAGGGTACGGTAAGTTAGTAGTGGGGATAGAAAGAGTAGAGGCAGAAAAAGGTATAGGAATACCTCAGTCTGGGCTCATACAGGAGCAAAACCAGCTTTGTTGATGTATTCTTTTATAGAGGTTTTGAAGGAGTGCAGGTTAGTGGCAGTTTTGGTAGTTAAATGAAGGGAGTTCAATAGTTTTGCCACAGAGCAGGAGTAAATGCTTAGGCCTGGGGTTGTGTTAGGTTTATAAGTTTTGAGGAGATGTTAATCCTCAGATCTGACATATTTATTTGGGATATAAAAGTTGACTAATAGGCTAAGAGCAGGACAAGCTAATGAGTTGCTGTGAGAGATTTGGGTATCCAGATTGATAGCAGCCTGACTTTTGGCCACCATGTTGCTTCCATTGTATGGAAAGCTTTCTACATGGCACACCTCATAAGTAAGGGCATCTTATCCAGGGACAATGAGGTCATAACATACCTGTATTCTTCCCTTATAAGGCCCATTATTGAGTACAACACTCCATTCGGCATGTACCTCACAAAGCACATGCAGCAGCTGGAGATACCACAGATGTTCCTCACCAGGAGAATCCATGGCCTCAAAAATCTACCATACACAGATAGGCTAAAAGTCCTATCCCTCTACTCTGTTTCATACAGACTCTTCAGAGGTGACCTCTGTCTGGCATACAAGGCAATCACGGACCCCACCTTGATGGGACTGTTGCATATCCACAAGTCAAGCTCCACTCAAGTAACTCACACACGTGGCCTCAACCTGGTCTGTGACATCAATAGGACTTGCTGGCAGGACAGATTTGTGTCCCAGAGACTCCCCATCTATGGAACAGACTCCCTCTCCACGTCAAGCAGAGTACCTCTTTACCCCTTTTTCAGCGCAATCTGGATAACTGGATGGGAATAGAAAAATACATCCCTGTGATTCCACCCGTGTCCCTGCTGGACAGGGGCATCAGGTGCTGATTTGTCTATGCATGGGCTAAACTCTTGGCTAAGCTTATAAGGGCCTCAGGGCCAATAGCCTAGTAACTTCCTATGATCACAAAACACAAAACACAAAAAACAACAAACAACAAACAACAAACAAAAAAGCAGCATATAGTACTATTGTGGAGAAATTTAATTCGGAGACATGCAATAGGAAATTAAATGACATTTCTCTACAAATTAACCTAACGGAGAAAAGCTAAGAGGTATAAAACAGAAAAAGTTGCAGAGAGATGTACAAGATTTTCGGAAGGGTAATATTTTCGTTTGGGAGAGAAACACTGAACACCAGGTGAGAATATTCTATCAACACCAGAGGGATCAAGATGTGGGTGGAGTTGGACATTTGAATTTGGCGCCAACAGAACGGGTTGCGAACCATTCTACAGAATCCACTAGTGACAACGGAGCAACATTTACAGCTAACATTGAGGAGTCAACGCCGCCACCGAATCAACTGGCCCTTCAATCCAATGAAGATTCCGTTAGAACAGGCACGATTAGGAAAAACCATATAACCCTCACCAGGAATATGGAGGCCCCTTTTCCAATAAGGACACATCCAAATACCAGGGGGAGATCGGTGAGTCGGGGCCGGTCATCAATGAACAGGTACGACACCAACAACAAAAGGAATTGGAACTGACTTTGTTTGTTTTTAATTGTTCTAAATATAAGTTATCTATTGCTGATACATCGCTACTTAACAAAGGATTGAATTACGTACCATCTCAATATAGTAAACTATCAGACACCCTTGTAGATTTGAGGATGTTTGCTAGAAAAGTAGCGCTGAGATTGTTTTTTAAAAACCAATTAGATTCAGCAGGCATTACAGAGAAGGTGTTTAAACCGAGGAGCACTTTCTCACCAACTCTGCCAACAGATGTTGAATGTTTTGTGAAATGTTGTGAAAAAGATTTTTATACGCTATATGCACAGAAACATATAAGGAATAGGTTTATTAATCTTAACAGAGCTGAATATGAATCGTTGAAATCGTTGAAAGGCAATAGTAATATTGTCATCATCAATGCCGATAAGGGTGGGGGGGTAGTAGTGCTTGATAGAGATGAGTATGTACAAAATATAGAGAGCACTCTACAATCCAACACCACCTATAAAGAACTGACACTAGAGGATGTTAAGAAAACAATTAACATAGTGAATGAATGTCTATACGACATTTTAATGTGCCGGCAAGTGAGTAAGGAGATGTTCGATTTTTTACACATTGAAGAACCACTAATACCTGTCTTAAAAGGCTTGCCTAAGATCCACAAAGAAGTAGAACCGATACCCATGAGGCCAATAGTATCTGGCAGACTATGGGCTACTTACAACATTTTGGTCTTTATAGAAAAAATGCTGAGGCCGATAGTGAACACTATGAATACCATTCTTAGAGACACGCAACACTTGTTAAAAGATTTAGCTACCTTTGATTCCTTAGACAGAACTAATGGGAAATTACTTTTGGTAACCCTAGATGTTCGTGATTTATTCACATGTATCCCTAATGATTATGGAACGCAGGCAGTGAGAGAAATTATGGTGCTGAACAGTAAGTTCTCGAGGAATAGGCAGATACTAATTAATCAGTTATTAGAATTGGTATTAGAATGTAACATTTTTTCATTTCATAACAAATATTATCTACAAACATGGGGTGTCGCTATGGGCACCCTAAACTTGGTATTACATCATTGGGAACAAGCACATGTGTTCAATAGCAGGTGGATGAAACAGATATTTATAATGTGTTTCTGGCATGGGATGGGAGTGTTCAGGAACTGGACAGTTTTGTGGAATATTTAGAAACTACGACCACATTTTTAAAATTCACTTATGAATACTCCTACAAGGAGGTTAATTTCTTAGATTTAACTTTATTCTATGATACGAATGATAAATTGTCGCACAGACTGTTTAGGAAAGCTTGCTGGAGGAACACCCTACTTGAATATAGCAGCATGCATCCGAGATACATGTTCACAGGTATAATGAAAGGACAATTCTCGAGGCTAAATAGGCTCTGCAACGATATAGAAACCTTATGCTATGAAGCTGATGAGTTAGAAAAGATGTTTATAGCCAGAGGGTATAAAAACAACATGGTGAAAAACATGAGGAATTGTGTTATACCTTATAGCAATATGAGAGGGAATGAGAAGAGAACCAATGAAACCCAAGAGAGACAGCTACCTATTCTGTCTAAACAGAACACAAAAATCAAATACATATTGAAATATACCAATGACATACAAGAGATCCAAAAGATTATACACAGACACTGGAACCTCCTTGGGGTTAATGATGAAACCAGGGTAATAGTAGGTGACAGACCCAGTTTTATCTTCAAGACTTGCGATAATTTAAAAACAATATTCTCCTACAACTCTAATGACAAGTCCTTGATAGAGGAGATAACACCTGACAAGTTGGGAACTTTTCCCTGCAAACATTGTAGTATGTGCCAGTACATTAACTCCAAGCAGGAATATGTACATCCTAGCGGACATTTTCACTTTACACCTAGTAGCTATACGAACTGTGATACCATGAATTTGATTTATATGGCCAATTGTGAGTTGTGTCCAGCGTTCTATGTTGGCCTCACCAAGAGGAAACTTAGAGAGCGGATATACAACCACACTTATGATATACGCAAACAAAATGAACTTAATGCGTTGGCCAAACATATCAGTTCTAATCCAACACACAGCTTTAGATTTAGAGTCCTACAGAATATTAGAACCAGTGTGAGGATGGGTGACAACGAGAAAGTTTTGGCCAAACTAGAGATGGACTGGATATTTAGATCCGGGGCACACCGTGCTCCGGGTATAAATAATTATGTTTCCATAAAACCATTTCTATGATATAAGACAATTATACTTTAAAAATCCAGAGTACTGTGAGTTAAGTTGACAATATTTATGTTTTGAGCATAGCGATAATTCCCTGACACTCTGAGATATGTATAGATTTTATATGGATTACGAGGCCATGTTATCAGCCTTATCCATTGATGGTGGACCCTCGTAGGTCCGTTAGATTGTGATTTCTGTTTAACAGCATGATGTTCTCTAAAGTTGATACTTGATATAATATTACATCTTAGAGTATAAGACACTTTATTTTATTCCTTTGAGTGATCTGGGCTGCCCACAGTGATGTGGAATGTTTTCTTCGGAACCACGAAGTCCTTTTGATAGAGAGATTGCTTTTCAGCAGGTTGTAGTGACAATCTAAACCATGAGTCTATATAGAAAATGATATACATGAGGGAAGAAGAAGTTTCTATTCCCGTTGCCATTCACTGAGGGTGAAGCATTATTTATTCACTCGATTAGGATATGCCGCTGGTTCATGTTTGAACTGACGACATATTTGAACCAAATGTTATAGGTTTTTAACACACAGTTTTTAACAAGTGCCAACAACACTCTACGGTCTTTTCACCAAGTTTTAAATTCACTGGTGCAGAATTAGGGTAATTACCAACAAGTGACATGTCAAGCTTCTCTACACTTTTGATATAGGAGAGAAGGGTTGCTAGTTATATCTGACGCACCTGAGCTCCCTCCGATGGCTTAGTCACATAAAATCGCCAGAAATGATTACGACTTGCAGGCACAGTAGCCCTATAGCTCTAGATTGTTTGTCTGGGAAACAGCTGATGACACCATATTACGATATTTATTGCCTTTCTTTTTATTAGTTAAATATTTTTATAACGATCAGCGATTCTTTGTATATTATTTATTTGGTTCAAACACATTTGATTGTTGTTTGTATTGTCTGCTTTGGCTTTTAAATATTACAACATCATTGTTCTATGTTTGTTATAAATTAAAACGTGAGATGAAGTGTTCAAGTGACCTCTATTGTTATGTTACAACAAGAAATATCCGAAAAAGACGACCAGGAAATAAACAGCTACTGCAAGAAGCAACGGAGGAACGTAGCTGGGAAAGCAGTAAACGGCTCCAAACTGAGACAAAATGGAAAGATTTTCGGAGCTAGAACAATGATGAAAATAAAATCAACCAAAGCTGTTACCAGACGTGACGTGTATAAAGGCACACACTTAACTTCCACTGGATAAATTTCCAAAGGCTGGATCCAGTACATAACCAATTGCGATAGGCAAAAAAACAGTGGAAAGCTGATACTGTCACAGACACATAAGTGAGAATATACGAATACCAAATCCAAAGACTAAAAGCTAAATCCTTTAATGACCATCTATAACATATTCCAGAAGCACTAGTTGACCGCTTTCATCTGCACCAACGCAGACTTCCTCAGAACTAGTGCTTACAACAAAATCCATTGATTAAAAACACATTTTGGCGCCAACATTTGAATTTTCATTTAAAGAGACATACACTCCCTATGTATCTGTGAACATAATAGAGTTAAAAACATGGTAATAAATATATAATAAATTGTGGAAGATTTATACTAAATATAAAAAAAAAAACATAACTAAGACATATTATAAAAAAGACATATTATAAAAACTTTCATTGTGAGAAATTATGAATCCAATATTAAGAAAGGTTTAATGCTAATGAAATCATTAATACCTGGACTTCTAGTTGAATCAGTCAAAATCTGCCATTTGCTCTCCTTACAGGCTAATCTGGTTTTCCAATCACCCCCAAATGGTATCTCTTTCTCCTCATCTATAATAAAGAATAAAAAAGTATGTTCTTCACCACATTTTTTAATATGTCTATATAGTGCATTTTTACTATCCATTTTCTTAATTCTGTAATAATGTTCGTAAATTCGTTTCTTTAACTCCCTTTCTGTTTTGCCTATATAATAGGCCGAACATTGTTTACATTTAGCTAGATACACTATGTGTTTAGTGCAACAATTGCCACCTATACTCCTTATCCTAGTGTGATTGATATCATCCAGGACAATATCACTATTTGTATTAATATATTTACATTGATTGCATCTTCCACACTTTCTAGTAAATACCTTTCCTTTGTTTTGTTCCCCCATTTTTGGCTTTGAAGTTTCCAATAACTTTTTTATATTGGGACCTGTCTTGTACACAATCCTAGGTTTGTCTCCTAAGATCAATTTATGACCATCTGTAATTGTAATTATGTCCCAATATTTTTTAAGAATGTTCTTAATCAGTACACAATATGGGGTGTAGGTCAAAACACATACCCTACCCATGCGTGCATTTTCAACATGTGTGTTAACTTTAGTTTCCCTAACTTGACCTAATAAGGGTTTAAATTTTAATCCCCATTGGGATTTAACATATTCAATAGTGTCCTTGATCATAACCTATTTTCAAATAATTTCGCAAGAAGTTCCATTTCTCCTTCCATACATTTCTTAGTTGATGACATTCTGGCACATCTAATGCATTGTCCCTTAATTATATTCTTAAAGATGTGTGGTGGGTGTTCACTTCCAAAATATAGGTAATCATTGGAGAATGTACTTTTTCGGTGGATCTTGGAGGTAAAGCCCTCATCTGTTAGACCTATGAAAACATCTAAATAGGCAAGACCCTCATTATTAAGATTGTGAGTGAACTTTAGAAAGTTAGTCGTACCATTGATATATTCAATAAAGCGATCTATTTTATCCTCTGGTCCTTTCCATAAAATAAATATGTCATCCAAGAATCTCACGTAGAAGGTGATATAGCTGGAAAATTCACAAGTTGTGATAAATTCATTCTCCCAATCAGACATTACAAGATTGGCAAAAATGGGGGCACAAGATGCCCCCATGGCAACACCCTTGGTCTGTTTGAAAAACTCACCCTCGAAGGTGAGATAATTGTGGTCCAAAACTAAGCCCATCATGTCAACGATCAAGTTGATTTTGTCCCAAGACATAAGTGAAAATTTCCTTAAACTATTTGCAAATCTTTCGAGTCCTTCATCCTTGGGTATACAAGAAAATAGGTCACATACATCAATAGTGATTAATGTGCATTGTTCAGTCCATATATCAGGGGTAAGCTTAGCCAAAAAATCCCATGAATCACTAATAATGAAAGGTACATTTGGATAAATATGCTTGGTCCATCTATCAATGGTGACTCCTATATTGTAGGTCTTGGATTTTGAACCTGAAATTATGGGTCTGAAGGGTGGCTTGGTCAGGGATTTATGGATCTTAGGTATCCCTATTATTCGAGCCAATACTGGATAGTCAACTTTGAGGAACTTGAATAGTTCATCAGTAATCCGATGATCAATCAAATATTCCTCCAAAGCTAGGTCAATTTTCCGAAAACCTATATTGATTTGATTGATGGAAACTTTTTCGTAGTTGCCCGATTGATGTAAGATGTTCTGTATCTCAGTTGTATAGGCCTTCTTAGAGTAAATAACTGCACCCCCACCCTTGTCGGGTTTCATAATTCTCACTTCTTGGTTATGCATGAACTCATTCAAAACAACTCTTTCTTGTATAGTGATATTGTCATCTCGTAAAACTTTGTTATTCCGATATTCTCTAGTTATTTCTTGGTTCAAGTGATATAGATCATTGCATATCATCTGTTCAAACACATGGACCTGTGGGTTATATTGGGGTACAAACGTACTTTTTCTTTTTAATTCTGTGGGAATATATGTAGATTCCTTTTCCTTATTGTTATCAAAAAGAAGAGCAAGATTGAGCCTCCGAGTGAACAGTTTAATTTCCTTGATATGATCAACTAAGTTGAATTTTTGAGAGGGTACAAATTTGGTACCTTTACAAAGAAGGGAACACAAGTCATCCTTAATAATAGTATCTGTGTAATTGTATACATTAAAACCTTGAAAATTATGAATGCTAGGTTGGTTAATCTCTGTGGTATGTCCTACATGTCCAATCATATTCCTGATGTCATCCTGTGTATTCATAAAATGAGAGTTACTAGAAACAGGAGAAGACATAACCTCATGGGCCTCTGTGGGTAATACAGGAAAAGACAAAACTGGGTGGACCTCCCTGGATGAGATTAATATTGATTGTGTTTCCTGATGCTCTCGAAGTGTGTTCTGCCATAATTCTGATGATGTCTTCCTCCCTGAAAATTCTCATGTCTATTCATCTGATAGGTGTGCCCTTCTTCTGATCTAAACCTCCTATCTTGTGGTATACCCTGCAGGATTTATATAATTCAATATCTTCTCTGCCATCTGAAATTGTTTATGATATAAATCATACCATTGTTTTATTTCATTTACATTCTCTACTTCATCAATAAGAACATTTAATTTCTCATCATAGCATTTCAATAACAATTTCATATATGATGTTCCAAAATCATCAAATAAACTGTTAAAATCAGAAATAACACTCTCATTGTATTCAACTAAAATCTAATACCTTTGGGAACTACCTTAGAGTGAATGCATTGTTTTAAATAGGCTTTATCAACCTTAAGATTCTGTATTTGTATTAATAAATGACCCATCTTATAGATACTATTTTTAATGGATGCATATCCATCACCATCGCACTGTTTTTTGTTGGTATTAAACACTAGATTAGAATGTGGTGAATTGAAAGCATATTCATTCTGAAGAAACTTATCAAAAGTTTGTTGATTGCAATCTACATGTTTATCCTGCCCAACTTTCTTTATTACCCCAGTTTGTTCTTTAGATCGTAAAAGAAATTCATTAGGCACAGTACCTTTAGATTGTGTATTGGGCAAACAAGCCAAGTCTCTTTAAATGAAAATTCAAATGTTGGCGCCAAAATGTGTTTTTAATCAATGGATTTTGTTGTAAGCACTAGTTCTGAGGAAGTCTGCGTTGGTGCAGATGAAAGCGCTCAACTAGTGCTTCTGGAATATGTTATAGATGGTCATTAAAGGATTTAGCTTTTAGTCTTTGGATTTGGTATTCGTATATTCTCACTTATGTGTCTGTGACAGTATCAGCTTTCCACTGTTTTTTTGCCTATCGCAATTGGTTATGTACTGGTCTAACAAGCGCATCCAGCCTTTGGAAATTTATCCAGTGGAAGTTAAGTGTGTGCCTTTATACACGTCACGTCTGGTAACAGCTTTGGTTGATTTTATTTTCATCATTGTTCTAGCTCCGAAAATCTTTCCATTTTGTCTCAGTTTGGAGCCGTTTACTGCTTTCCCAGCTTCTACCTGCAGTAGCTGTTTATTTCCTGGTCGTCTTTTTCGGATATTTGCTTCAGTTGGTGTTACAGCGATGTCAGAAGCAGCAGCAGGAGCGTCGGCTGCCTTGGATAGCGAGGAGGTTCATCTGTTGAGGGCTGAAATAGCCGGGTTGCACCAGGAGGTGAGCAAACTATATTTTAAAATCTACACAAGGAAATCGCAACCACGAACGGACATCATCCCACAATGATACGCCAAGGGTTTTGGACAATTTTGGTAATGACTTGATACTCACTGTTGACTCTAATGAGGAAATCCCTAACGGACAGCGTTGTGTGAGTAATCCTGGGTCATTTCATAGAACTGGCAACATTGACATGGTCGCTAAGGATATTGGTGATATGACAACTTTGGAAAAGGATTTTACTTTCGATTTCAGTTTTTTCCACAATCGAGTGGAGGCGGACTACAGAGGGGCCAAGCCTAAGCATGTACAGCCCAAACGGACTTATTCTGCTATGGCTTGTTTGCCCAATATACAATCTAAAGGTACTGTGCACAATGATTTTCTTTTACGATCTAAAGAACAAACTGGGGTAATAAAGAAAGGTGGGCAGGATAAACATGTAGATTGCAATCAACAAACTTTTGATAAGTTTCTTCAGAATGAATATGCATTCAATTCACCACATTCTAATCCAGTGTTTAATACCAACAAAAAACAGTGTGATGGTGAAGGATATGCATCCATTAAAAATAACATCTATAAGATGGGTCATTTATTAATACAAATACAGAATCTTAAGGTTGATAAAGCCTATTTAAAACAATGCATTCACTCTAAGGTAGTTCCCAAAGGTATTAGATTTTCGTTGAATACAATGAGAGTGTTATTTCTGATTTTAACAGTTTATTTGATGATTTTGGAACATCATATATGAAATTGTTATTGAAATGCTATGATGAGAAACTAAATGTTCTTATTGATGAAGTAGAGAATGTAAATGAAATAATTCTATGTAATCCTTCTTTTGAACAATGGTATGATTTATATCATAAACAATTTCAGATGGCAGAGACCACTGCAGAAAATATTTTTCGGAGAAAAAACAAAAAATTGGAACGAGATATTGAATTATATAAATCCTGCAGGGTATATGTCTGGCCACAAGATAGGAGGTTTAGATCAGAAGAAAGAGATGAATAGACATGAGAATTTTCAGGAGGAAGACATCATCAGAATTATGGAGCATCAGGAAACACAATCAATATTAAACTCATCTAGGGAGGTCCACCCAGTTTCGTCTTTTCCTGTATTACCTACAGAGGCCCATGAGGTCATGTCTTCTCCTGTTTCTAGTAACTCTTTATGAATACACAGGATGGTATCAGGAATATGATTGGACATGTAGGACATACCACAGAGATTTAATTTTCAAGGTTTTAATGTGGATGACTTGTGTTCAATTTGTACCCTCTCAAAATTCAACTTAGTTGATCATATCAAGGAAATTAAACTGTTCTTGCTCAAAGGAATCTACATATATTCCCACAGAATTAAAAAGAAAAGTATAACCCACAGGTCCATGTGTTTGAACAGATGATATGTAATGATCTATATCACTTGAACCAAGAAATAACTAGAGAATTTCGGAATAATAAAGTTTTACGAGATGACAATATCACTACACAAGAAAGAGTTGTTTTGAATGAGTTCATGCACAACCAAGAAGTGAGAATTATTTACTCCAAGAAGGCCTATATTACTGAGATACAGAACATCTTACATCTATCGGGTAACTATGAAAAAGTTTCCATCAATCAAATTAACATAGGTTTTCGGAAAATCGACTTAGCTTTGGAGGAATACTTGATTGATCATCGGATCACTGATGAACTATTCAAGTTCCTCAAAGTTGACTATCCAGTATTGGCTCGTATTATAGGGATACCCAAGATCCGATAGATGGACCAAGCATATTTATCCAAATGTACCTTTCATTATTAGTGATTCATGGGATTTTTGGCTTATGGACTGAACAATGCACATTAATCACTATTGATGTATGTGACCTAGATTGTTGATATGATGGGATCTCACCTTTGAGGGTGAGTTTTTCAGACAGACCATGATTGGGAGAATGAATTTATCACCACTTGTGAATTTTCCAGCTATATCACCTTCTACGTGAGATTCTTGGATGACATATTCATTTTATGGAAAGGACCAGAGGATCAAATAGAACGTTTTATTGAATATATCAATGGTACGACTAACTTTCTAAAGTTCACTCACAATCTTAGTAATGAGGGTCTTGCCTATTTAGATGTTTCCAAGATTCACGAAAAGTACATTCTCCAATGATTACCTATATTTTGGAAGTGAACACCCACCACACATCTTTAAGAATATAATTAAGGGACAATGCATTAGATGTGCCAGAATGTCATCAACTAAGAAATGTATGGAAGGAGAAATGGAACTTCTTGCGAAATTATTTGAAAACAGGGGGTACCCTACGGCTATGATCAAGGACACTATTGAATATGTAAAATCCCAATGGGGATTAAAATTTAAACCCTTATTAGGTCATGTTAGGGAAACTAAAGGAAACACACATGTTGAAAATGGACGCATGGGTAGGGTATGTGTTTTGACCTACACCCCATATTGTGTAATGATCAAGGACATTCTCAACAAGTATTGGGACATAATAACAATTACAGAGGGTCATAAAATGATCTTAGGAGACAAACCTAGGATTGTGTATAAGACAGGTCCCAATATAAAAAAGTTATTGGAAACTTCAAAGCCAAAAATGGGGGAACAAAATAAAGGAAAGGTATTTACTAGAAAGTGTGGAAGATGCAATCAATGTAAATATATTAATACAAATAGTGATATTGTCCTGGATGATATCAATCACACTAGGATAAGGAGTATAGGTGGCAATTGTTGCACTAAACACATAGTGTATTTAGCTAAATGTTATTATATAGGCAAAACAGAAAGGGAGTTAACATTATTACAGAATTAAGAAAATGGATAGCAAAAATGCACTATATAGACACATTAATAAATGTGGTGAAGAACATACTTTTTTATTCTTTATTATAGATGAGGAGAAAGAGATACCATTTGGGGGTGATTGGAAAACCAGATTAGCCTGTAAGGAGAGCAAATGGCAGATTTTGACAGATTCATCTAGAAGTCCAGGTATTAATGATTTCATTAGTATTAAACCTTTCTTAATATTGGATTCATAATTTCTTACCATGAAAGTTTTTATAACATGTCTTTTTATAATATGTCTTAGTTATGTTTTATATTTAGTATAAATCTTCCACAATTTATTATATATTTATTACCATGTTTTAACTCTATTATGTTCACAGATACATAGAGTGTATGTCTCTTTAAATGAAAATTCAAATGCTGAAATGTGTTTTTAATCAATGGATTTTGTTGTAGTTCTGAGGGGTGCAGATGACAACTAGTGCTTCTGGAATATGTTATAGATGGTCAATTCTCACTTATGTGTCTGTGACAGTATCAGCTTTCCACTGTTTTTTGCCTATGCTTTTCGCATTGTTATGTACTGGTCTAACAAGCATCCAGCCTTTGGAAATTTATCCAGTGGAAGTTAAGTGTGTGCCTTTATACACGTCACGTCTGGTAACAGCTTTGGTTGATTTTATTTTCATCATTGTTCTAGCTCCGAAAATCTTTCCATTTTGTCTCAGTTTCAGTAGCTGTTTATTTCATGTTACAACAAGAGATTACCTCACATTAGACAAAGGACTAGGCAGATCTAGTTAACAGTCATAAATTTGCATATATATACATGTATATGTTCCCTTATATAAGATTTTTTAACCTTGCAATATATGACGTAATAGAATCAATTTCAGTCATTCAATATTCATGGTATTATGTTCAAAAGTTTTTAAGTGTGTTTTAAACGCATACATTTTGCAACAGTAGGAAATAGGATTTTTAGTGTAACGTTACAACATATATTAGATTAGCGCATGAATATACAGTGATTTGTTATGAGTTTTATTAGTAAGTATCATGCACTCAGAACAGCGGTTGAAGTTATTACCATTATTACTTTTTATTCTTAGGTTTGTTCTGGTTTATGCTTGAATTACCATCTGTAAAGCTCGGCTATGACTGGGTTAATGCATTTCTTATTTTTTAGCTCTACTATATACTTAATTAATGTTCTAATTAGATAATGAATAATGAACTGTGTAATGATTTGATTAGCTGATATTGCTTTAGTATAAAAACGTGGCATGCACACAAGTAATCTGTATCTGAAGAAGCTTGCTAGTTGCAAGTGAAAGCGCTTATCCATTTTTATTTATCCGTTGGGAATAAAGTTTTTTCTACTGGAAAAGGTGTTTTCGTGGTGTATCCTGATTAGTTATTTTTGGTGAACTTCCTATGATCCTATGATTTTGTATAACATAGTAAGTTGTATGTACTGGAGGCGAAAGGAGAGTTCAATTCATCTTAGGGAATGTAGGGCTTTACAGTGATGAGTTAGAGGGGTTGCATTTATGGCAAATTTGGCAATTTTTGTTATAGCAGCTTTCTATTTATTTATTTTTTTAGGAGGTCTGTAAGTTAGTTAGAATTTTGGCACCATATAACAGTGAAGGCAAGAGGTAGGTTTTGGCCAGGGTAATTTTGGTAGCTGTTGTGAGGAATTTTTTATTCCTGTATAGCATGCCTAGTTTTTGGTGCTTTTTTTTAATATTGTTTGTATGTGCAGGTCAAACTTAAGATCATCCTCAATTGTGACACCTAGTAGTTTGGTATGCTAAACCAATTACATTTCAGTATTGTTGGCTGAAAAGATCTTGAAGTTTGTTTTGTTGGAGTTATGGGGATTGTGGGTGAAGAGAAGGAGCTTAGTTTTTATGGGGTTCAGTAGGAGTTCAGCATTGGAGAGCCATGCTTCGATGGAAGTGAAAGCTTGTGTTATGTGGTGTAGGTGAGTTAATGTGTCTGATATGCAAATGATAGTGGAGTCATCTGCATATTTGATTAGAGTGCCATCATAGGAGGATGTATGTAAGTTATTGAGGAAGACATTAAATAGTAATGGGCCAAGGATGGATCCTTGAGGTACAACTATGGGGGTGATGTGATATGGGGAGATAGATCCCTGCCATTTTACTGCTTGCTGCCTGTCAGCTAGGTAGCTAGAAAACAACTGACATGAGAAGGAGGATAGACCAGTGCTGAAAAGTTCTTTAAGGAGTTTGAGGTGAGATACCTTGTCAAATGCTTTTGTCAAATCTAGAAATACTGCAGATACTAGTTTGCCAGTGTCACGGTTGTGTTGACAGAGTCCGTGAAAGATAATAAGGCTGTTGAAGTACTGTGTACAGGTCTAAAGCCATGCCGAGTTTGGGAAAGTAGGTTGTCATGTGGAAGATAATGGAGAAGTTGTAGGTGCAGACATTTTTCTAGAATCTAAGGGGGAAGGATTGCAATACGATGAACGTATGTGATGTCAGTGGAGTCTCCTCCCTTATGTAAAGGGATAATGTGTGATCTTTTCCATATGTTATGTACAAGTGATTCAGCTATGGATCTATTAATTAAGATGCTAACAGGGAATGTTATTGCCTCTGTGGCAAGCTTTAGGTATTCGGATGGGAGGTTGTCTGCTGTGGTTGAGCAAGGTTTCAGTTTTTGTAGTATTCTTTTATTTGAGATAAAGGGATGGGCTGAAAATTACGCTGGGGGTGGTTTGGTTTTTGGTTATGAGTGAGGGGTTGGCTGTGTGTGTGTGTGTGTGTGTGTGTGTGTGTGTGTGTGTAATGTGTGGGGAGTGTACAGGTTAGTATTGGGGGTGTTAGTAGAAGTAATGAGTTGGGGTGGATGACCTGGGTTTATTTTTAGATTGTATATGGACTCTATAAAGTATGTGTTGAATTTGGTGGCTGTTTGAAGAGGTAGTATATTGGGGTATGGATTGGGATTATTTTTATTTTCTGTGTTGAGTAGTGACATTACAGAGGACCAGAATTTCTTAGGGTTGTTTTGTGGTTATCTTGAATGTAGGAATAGTATGATTTTTTGTCATGCAATATCTGTCTTTTTTGTCTGATTGTGGTGTTGTCTGTATAATTGAAGATTTATGTCCTTTTTATTCTTTAGCCAGGCAGTCCATGCTTAGTCCGTCTTTCATTAGAATTTTTCATGATTTGGTGAGCCATGGGTTATGGTTATTTTTTATTCTTTTGGTTCGCTGAGGAGCTAGGGAGTTAAGAATGCTTAGGAAGGTGCTGTTGAAATGTTCAACTGCATCATTAAGGGGAAGTCTTTTTAGGATGGTTCAGTCTATAGCTTTTAGAGATTCATTAAATACCTCTTTGCTAAATTTTTGTAGGTTGCATATAGTTTGAACTTGTGTTACTTTGTGAGATGAGTAATAGCCCTGTGAGTATAGACTGGTTGTTGGTCACTTAAGGAGTCAGGGAGTGTGCCTGAGGATGTAAAGTTATAAGGGTTCGAGACTGGTATCCAGTACAGGGCAGAGTGTTGGATGTTATTTTTGCTATATCTGGTAGGAGTATTTGTAAGTTGAGTAAAGCCACAGAGCTTTATACTATTTGTTGGGTGGTGTGAGGTTAGTGTCTGCCAGTCAATGGTAACATACCCTAGGATAATGGTTTTGTTTGTTATTGTTTCAGATATCCAGGCTAGAATATTTTCTAGAATGGGAATGTTTTGCCCAGGACAGATGTATAAAACAACTATGCAGATGTTCTTAAATGAGTTAGGTTTTAGAAATCAAACAACCGCTGCATAGAACAATGATAAACTTGAATCAAAAAACAGTAAAGTTCGACTCAAGCAGCCAGCATGAAGGAGACTCGGACACGAACAATACTGGAGCATTTTTATTCTCTTTATTGTATTAAGAACGTCTGAAGAAGGATTTTGGCTGTGCAGAATTTTGGTATAGTATTTCAGTATGGGAAAACTACCAAGTTTTTAAGAAAAATTAGAGCTATTCCACCACCTTTTTATGTGCTCTGTCTACTCTGATAATGTTGTAAATGGGACAAGAATTTCAGTATATTTTATTTCTGGTTTTAGCCAAGTATGTGAAATAGCAAGGATGTCTGGGTTAGAGTGTGTTAACCAGGCATGAAAGAGTGTCAGTTTATTGCACATGCTCCTGTTATTAAGAATGGTAAGTTTTAGGTTTTTTTTGTGGGTGTAGTAGGAAGGGGACCTGGGTTGGGGTGAATTTCCCTGCACAAGTTTAAGGACATGAAAGAATGTCTAGTTTTGTTTAGGTGTTTTAATTAATTTGGGTATTTGTATTAGTTTTAGGTTGTAGTGGTTAGTATTGAGGACTTTAGGGTGGGACTAGAAGATCGGTATAGAGATCAATGTTGGGGTTATTGGTGAGAAGCTTGTGGTGGAGGGATTGAGTGGTGACGATGAGGTAATAGTTGACGTATGCTTTTGTAGTAGTGTGTTGGATGAGTTATTAGGGTAGAAAGGAGAAGAAGGAAGATAAATGAGAGGCATGAGTAAAACAGCCTGATTGGTGTAGAGTGAGATAGCTTAAATGGAAGTAGAGGGGGAATTAGGGCTGTTGGAAGTGAAACAGTTATAGCGGGTAGAATACAAGTGAAAATGTGGGATAGTTGTGTAGAAAAAAGGGTGTGTGGTTAGAGTAATATGGGTGACGTGGGAGGGGAATGTTGTGTAGTAGACTGATTAGAATGTAGTTGGAACTGAATGGAGTTTGCAGGAGGTGGCGCTAAAGGAATTATACATTTATAAAAGAAGAGTGGTAGGTTGTCCTAGTACCCTCTCTGGAATGTAAGGAATAGAGGAGTATTAAAGGACAGAGTATAATGATGCAGTAAAAATAAGAAAAATGAAGGTTTATTTGAGAAAAGAAAAGGATACAATGTGGTATAGATAGCTACTATGGGGGATGGTTTGATTATAAATGGATATAGTGCAAAGCAATATGGGAGAGAGAAAGATAGTTGGGAATGGGGCAACAATTAAAAAGAGATAAGGAAGCACAAAACAAGAAATAGAACTGTATGTATAGAAATAGTAAGTTGATTTGGAGAGGGCTTTGGAAAAAGAGTCACCAATGAAATGTGCATGTAAGAAGTACAATATTCGAGTAAGAGGGGGTGGATGGCAACTGGGGTTAGGTTAGGTGAGGGAAGCAAAGCTCAGTGTAGCATGTCTCCTACCCTCTGGTTAATTTATAACTGAGAACAATCAATTTATATCCAGAACAAAGCAATTAACAAAGAGATGCGAGTAAAACAGGGTTTCTGTCATTTCCTGAAACTAAATACCTGGCATATACAGTATAGTCTACTGGTCAAGCAAAAAAGGCAGTGGCCAACTTAGTAAGGGGTCTTACTATTTCAAAGAGCAGGCATCTATTAAACCAATTAAAGTTAATCATGCAACAAGGTTCTTCATGATAAATATGCTTAGATGAAATAATGACATAAGTCTCAGTAAACTTATATGTATAGGACTTTGTGACAGAGCTCCTGCAATATCAGGGTCAGATGTAGTGACTGCAGGCTTTGAAACAATGGCAAAGGTCTCACTAACTTGTAGATGTAGGGCTTTGTGACAGAGTTCCTGCAATATCAGGGTCAGATATAGCGACCACAGGCTTTGAAACAATGGCAAAGGTCTTAGTAAACATGTAGGTGTAGGGCTTTTTGACAGAGATCCTTCAATATCAGGGTCAGATGTAGTGACTGCAGGCCATAAAACAATGACAAAAGTCTCCAATACACTTGTAGATGTAGGGCCTTTTAACAGAGCTCCTGCAATAGTGGGGTCAGATGTAATGACCACAGGCTATGAAACAATGACAAAAGTGTCAGTAAACTTGTAAGTGTAGGGCTTTGTGACAGAGCTCCTTCAGTATCAGGGTCAGATGTAGTGACTGCAGGTTCCGCTCTATGAAGCAAGATAGTGACTGAATGTAAGATGAGACAACATTGTTCTTCAACATCTTTAGAAAGTTGGAATTCCATTCCCAAGACAAATGAGCCATTCCCAAGACAAATGAGGGAGGTGGTAGTGGACTTTTTTCCTCATTTTTAGAAAGCTGAAAGTGTGTGTGTGTGTGTGTGTGTGTGTGCGTGTGTGTGTGTGTGTGTGTGTGTGTGTGTTGAATTCCTTAGCTTTGACATACGTTTCCTGATAAAGCAAGTCCAGTCACAGAACTCCACAGTCCTTAGGTTCATAAAATGCACATGAACATCTTTAATTTATTTTTTTATCTGTTTGCCAAGTAAACAATCTTTTTAATCTGTTGTTAGCCAGAAGATTGATCACTGTCTGGGTCAAGCGGCATGTAAATGAAGGTAGAAATAATGAAAACCTCTGCCACTAACTACAGGAAGGAACCCATTAAGAATTTACAGCTTTAAACTTCTGAACTAACTGCCAGACCTTTATTAACTTCTTCACTTTGATTTACGGAGAGTCAATAATATCCCTCATTAGAGTTGTACAGTTTTCATTGTTTAGCAAAAGCATGTTGATGCAAACGTTTTTGTTAACTTTTAAGTGAATTAGAGTTGTCTGACACTTAAGGCTTTGAGTTGTTAATGAACTGCTTCCTGTGGTCACAAGTATAGTGCTTGAATCCTTCCACCATCTGCCTGTGACTTTGTGCAAGTCATTTAACCAGACAGTGCTCCCATGTCAGCCCTGAAAAAGGGACACTTGTGTCTAGTAGGTTTACCTGGTTAACAGATAACTAAGATAGAATTTAAAATTCTCCCCACTATTTTTGTCTTTGTCCAGAATTCTTGAGCAAAGAAGTTGATTGGCATTTTGCTATGTTCCTTGCAACATGTATGGCTTTCTGGCACATTATTGTGGATTGCAGTTACTATACAGTGACAGACATGTCAGTTTCAGATTTTCGTATCCTTCAGATGATACTTGATAATGTAGAACTTGTTGTTCTAGCAATTTTTTAAGTATATAACAGAAATATTATGTTGTGTTTTTTCTCTGATTCTTGAGGTAAGACAGTGATAAGGCAAAGGGGCATTGCAATGGATTTTTTTCACATATTGTGGTCTATTCCTCAAGAAATTTGTTGCTTTCTGGTAAAGTGTTGTGAAGTGGGCGACACTGTGGTGCAGCAGTTAGCATTGTTGCCTCACAACAAGTGGTTTTCCAGTTCAATTCTCGGTCAGGGTACTTTCTGTGTGGAGACTGCATGTCCTCCCTGCATTCACGTGGGTTTCCTACGGGTGCTGCACTTTCCTCGTGCATTCCAAAGACATGCATCTGGAGAATTTCTCCCTGGGCCTTCGCTGAAAATGGGGTATGTCCCAGTCAGACTTTCCCTGTAAACAAATGTTAAATAAATAAAAACTGCATTCACTACATAATGACAACCATGTGAGTTTCAGACCTTATAGCCTTTCACAAAATGTTTGCCAATGCAAACCTGATATTCTAGTGTCTTCTGGTCCTGATTTTGGGTGACTGTATATTCTTGTGATAAGAAGTTAGGAAGGTATAGGGGGTGCAGTCCATTGCAATGTATGGTTCTCACAGCAGAGAAGTAAAATATACTTCAAGGTCATTATTTATGTATGGCAAACATCTGATGTATACAGTCATACAAGGGGCTGTAATTGATGGTCACATTGATGTGTGTGTGTGTGTGTGTGTGTGTGTGTGTGTGTGTGTGTGTGTGTGTGTGTGTGTGTGTGTGTGTGTGTGTATGTATCTATGTGTCTGTCTGTGTGTCTTTGTGTGTTTTTGTGTACATGTATATACTTGGTTTCTGTATCCCTGAGTAGTTATGGTGAAAAGGAAGGAATCAATTTTAATAAACAGAAGGATAATTATCTGAGCCATATTCTTTGGCTATGATCCTTATTTCCTTGTTCTGTTGGCTATTGACAATGTGTTTATTATTTGGCTGTGAATAAACTGGACAGCATGGAGTCTAAGAGTTCAGTTTTAAAATTTTTGCTATAAATATATTTTTAATTTAGCTTGTTTTTTGTGGCCATGTGGACGAGAAAAGCAATGTGGTCTAGCTACAACAGTTGCTTTGGCACTAAGTATAGATAATTAAGGCTATGAGTTGTCAATGAGCTAATTCCTGTAGTGCAGGGTTGGACTCCCTCAGTCTTTGTTTGCCTTTTGTGTGCTTCTTTTGTGAGATTAAGGCAATAGCTCGTGACACTCTACATTTTATTTATTTATTTATTTTATTTATTTATTTGACATTTGTTAACTGGGTTAGTCCAACTGGGATAAAGCCCTTTTTCAGTGGCGACCCAGGGAGAAATGCTCTGAGATAAACATTCAATAATAAAAAATTTACAAAGACATAAACAATTGAATTTAACATTACTGGTACTTAGAATAAATATTGTAGCATAAAAAATACAGATAGACCTTAAGTCTTTGAAAAACTAAAAACCAGTTCAAATAAAATTGGCTAAGAAAAGTATAATAAATGAAGAAGAATGAAATAATTTATAAGTTACAGAAAAGAGTCAGAAACAGAGAAGAGAGAAGGAAAGAGAGATATAGTTGCCATAAAGAGAGGTAAGGAGAAAGGTATGGGTTCAGAGATGTATAAGTAAGAATAATATAGTAGTTTAATTAGAGAGAAAATTTAGTCAGGAAGAAGACTGCATCGACATACTTTATTTTCTTTAAAGTGAATTTTTACTGACTTTCTAAATAGGGATTTGGATCTGATGTATTGGATGTCAAGAGGTAGTTTATTCCAGTTCACAGCAGGGTAACAGCTATAGAGATTTTTTCCTATGTTGGATTTAGGTTTGAGAATTCTTAGGAGATATTGTTCAGAGCTACATAGGGTTCTAGTAGGGGTTTAGTGAGAGATGACAGACAAAATGCTGGGACAGAAAGTGGGTTGTTATAGAATAGAATTCATTATTTGAAGCTGAGAGAGGAGGAGGTGATGGTGGGTATGGTTATTTTACTTTCAAAAGATGTGTTAAATGTAACAAACACACTAAGTAGGCACAAGATTACTTGCGACAATAACAAGAAGTTTTTTTGGGGGGGTAGGGATTGGAGCAGGTTATTCCAAACCCAAAGGGTGGCCCATGGGGTTGCACTATTGAATATAAGGAGTTCCTATAGAACTCCACCTTAGGGCCAGTGATAAACCCAGCCTGATTGAAGCTATATCAATTTCTAGTGCCTTAAAACTAAAGGCTATAAAATTATAGACTTAGCTACATATTTATTATACCTCTAGATGTTATGATTCATCACAACTTTTTTCATCATTATTTTTATATTCTTTACTTGTATATTTACGTTCATTTTTTTATAATTTATACATTTTTTTACCCCTGCATGGATTCATATTAATTTCTTTTTAAATGTCTTGCATACACCCTCTATGCATAGTATTTTTCATGCAGGGTATTTTTTATGCAGGGTATTTTTATGTAAAAACATGACTCCACTAGTAGTTATAAGTTTGTGACAGATCAGCTGTCACTGAGGGTGTACACAAAGGTTTTATACCATTGTGCAGAATTGCTGTAGTTGGTTTTATATACATATTTATGTATACATATATACATGGGTCTACTGTATAACTTCGAAAACACACATCTTCGAAATTAGACAGTAGACCCACACCTCCGCAAAAGTGCACTTCCGTGAACATCGGTTCAACGAACTGATAAAAAAAAAATAAAGCATTGTTTTTGCAGGGGGGCAAGTCCCCCTGCACCCCCATGTGGGGGGTTGTGCCCCCCACCCCCCCTACTTAAATATACCAACTTTGAGATCGCACTACAGTGGGGAAACACGTAAACTCATTGAACCATTCTTCGTGGAAGTGCACTTTCGCCAAACCGAAAACCCACTGTTCGTTTTTGAACAAATGGATTTTCGGTATTTTCTAGTAGACCCATATATATATATATATATATATATATATATATATATATATATATATATATATATATTATGATGTAACTTAGATTCAATTTTTAGTGATTACTCAGGGCATTTGTAATTATTGGAATGGTTACCTTGTGTTTTAAGAGCATTTTATTTGTCCTGCACATATAGTTACGAATTTAACGCTTTCTCTGTTTTACAAGTTTTTCTCAGTTTTATAAAAGTAACTTAAATCAAGTTATTATTTGTATTCATTTATGTAATTTATTAGTTTTTGCAACTTTAAGGATTTAATTATGTGTTAATCAATTTATTTAGTTTATCCAATGGGTTTTCTACCCTTGACTATTTAAGGAATAGGTGAAGGGATATGTATTGTTCTAATGAATTCCTAGTACCTATTTGGACAAAAGTGCTTAACTTTTCATCCATTTTTTTCAACATTTAATACATTTTTAGTACATCAAGTGCCTGTTGTGTTGCATTATCCTTGGGCTGCCCATTCACCATATTGGTGGTGATTCTTGAGTTTTTACATTGGTGAACATTTTCTGTGGTTCTTGGTTGTTTTATTATGGCCAGCCCTGCTCTTTTTTCACAGCAGGAGGAAAATCAGGAGACTAGGCTGCCCTCAGGGGTAGGACGTGACCATCTACTTAAGCTCTTCACCTAGCTTTTGAGTTCCCTTGGTGGAGATGTACCGAATGCACATACCCTACTATGTAAAAACACAGTGATGCTTTTTGACCCTTTAGAGCTGCCATACCAGTGAGAGCTAGATCTCCTCAATATGTTGTTAATATATTGGATTCTGTGACTGAGTTCAGCAATGGTGACAGAGCTGGCCACACTATAGCACTGGCTGGTGTATCTATTTATCCATCTGAAGTTCATTTTGGAATTCATGGGTCACCAACAGCTGATGAGACATCAGCGGCAGGATCACAATTCAGCTTGGAATGGTGGCTAGCAGACCCCCTAGGTGTGTCTACAGTTTTTTTATCTGACAATGCCAATCCTTTGACCTTTGAGATATTGTTTGTAGTGTTCCAAAAGAAACTTTTAAAATACAAAACCTTGCAAATTGCTAACTTTTTAAAGGACTGTATAGACACAAGGAGGGTCTGTAAGGGACTGAGGCTATGGAAATTTCCAAATGGGATTAGTAAACATTTCTATAGTGAGCTTTTAAACATTTTTGATGATTGTGGACTTAGGATCATTGGATTTATGATGCCGGACAATGATCCTTTTTTAGAGAATATGCTTAAAGAAATTCATGAAATTGATTTAAAATTAAAACAGGACTTACTTTTTGAGGTTTACTACAGTAAATACATGAATGTGTTCAGATATGTTGATAAAATTGTGTTTGATTTGAAATTAAGGGATAAAAGAGACATATGGATGGCATGGCCTATCCCAAACCTAATATTTTTAGGGAATATGAGGAGATTCATTTTAATTCCCTTGCACCTAGGGAATATTTTAATGAGTATTTTAATGAACATATTTATGGGGATTTTTTATAAAGCCCTTATATCTTACTGAGGAGGTCACAGAGGTTAGTTGAAGAACAAAGGGAGTGTCCACAGGAACAGATTTCTGTAATTTCATCCCCGTAGTTTTAAGGCACTAGAAATCAATACAGCATCATTCAGGCAGAAAGAGGAAAGGAAAAAGCAAGGGAAGGAGATAAGGGTAGCCCCTTATAATTTAAATGTTACCACCCCCTGTTTGAGTTTGGACCTAGATTTGGATTGTGATTTTATACAGTACACAAGTGAGAAAAATGTGGTTTGTATCTCAGAAGGTTTTAACATTTTTAACTACAGAGCCTTTGAGACAGACAACAGATATTTTAGCTTGTTTAAAAAGGGTTTTACTTTTGTACCTACGACTAGGCTTGATATTGTGAATATTATTTTAGATTTTAAGTTATTTGTGGGAAAACTTAGCCTAAGTGTTCTGTTTGGTCGTAAGGAGGAAGAGAGCAATTCAGTTATAGCTCCCCCGGTTGATTGAAACAGTACATTTAATCCACCTTTACAGTTGATTATTGGCATGTTTGAAAAAATCTGTATTAGCAATGTATATAAGTGGCATAGTAAGAAGCACCCTAAATAAAAATATAATTTAACTCATGAGGAAAAGATATTACTACAGGAAAATGTCAACAATCGGGACATATGCATTATGAAGCCTGACAAAGAAGGTGGCTTGGTTATTATGCATAGTATTGACTGTTCTAGTAAGATGTTCAGTTTGCCAAATAACCAGCAGCAATACCAGAGAACCTCGAAGAATGAGATCTATGTAGCATACTGTAAGACTGACAACTTCTTATATGATTTGTTATTGCAGGAAAGGTTAAGTAAAAGTGAATACCAGTTCCTTAAGGTAGATTATCCAATTGTGCCAAATATTTTTGGCATACCTAAGGTACATAAGAATATTATAGACCCTCCATTTCAGCCCATTGTCGCATCTGCTGGGACTAAAACCCATTCCCTAGCACTATATGTGGACCATTATATTAAGGGGTTGAAGAAGCCCTTTAGATACATCCAAGATTCATGGGATTTTCTTACTAACATTAAACAGGAGTATTTCCATGAAGAATGCCACTTTGTTACTATGGACGTTAAAGATTTATTTTCTCGCATCCCACAAGAGGTTCTAGATATTCATTGTAAATTCTGGTTAAAAAAACAGTATTTGGGGAGAGTTTTGATACTGCCTGTGACGGGGTTTATATCAAACTGTCGAATGCACTAAATGTCAAACTCTATTTGTACAAGTCTTTATCCATCAAACGGTCATTTCAGTGAACTTTTTCCAACGTTAAGTAACCAGTGGGCCATTATCAGGAATTTGCCCATTTCCCCACTGTACTGCGATCTCGGAGTTGGTATATTTAGTTAGGAGGGGGTGTGGGGGGAGCACCCCCCCCACACCAGGATGGGTTTTGAATAATGTTTTTGTTATGGTCAGAAGGTTGGCCAACTTGTTATTGACCGTGGGAAAAAGTTTTGCTGAAATGATAGTTCAACAGATGAAGATTCAATAAATAGGGTTCGATGAAGAGATATTCGACACTTAGTGCATTTGATAATGTGATATAGACCCCCACTGTGATGTCCCTCCTCTGGGCCAGTAATCAAGGAGAATCCTCACCAGTGACACCAGTGAGGGATGTTCACTTGGAACAAAGATAGATATAGTATTTCCAGATGCATCTCTCTGCATCAAGCACAATTTCCTTTAAAGGAAAACTCCACCCTAGAACTAAAAAAACATTTTTTTTACTCTGTCTTTGCTTCCTGACCTGTTTTAACACCTCAAAATCACTCTAAGTGCTTTAGTTATAATTTTAGCCTGTTTTCCACAACATGGCTACCAATGGGTCTTGATATAACAACGTCATCTTGTACTCCATCAACCCTTTCTCTTTCCCATAATACTTTGTATGACTCATGCCAGACATAAGGAAGTAACTTTGATTTCCCATGTCATTGACATATAATGGGATTTGGGAAGGTCACTGTTATTTTCTTTACCTTCTGTAAAAGGAATGTAAACTGTAGTGCGATCTCGGAGTTGGTATATTAAAGATGGGTTAGTGCAGGTGGGCAAAGCCCTCCTGCATGAAATAGTTTTAGAGGTTTTTTCTTTTTATTATGTTCCCTTTGAATCTTCAATGGTTTGAAACTTAATGTTCTGGTCTCGATGATCAGAATTTCGATGTTTCAAGCTTTCGATGATTCAAAGTGGAACTATATATGTATATATATATATATATATATATATATATATATATATATATATATATATATATATATATATATATATATATATATATATATATATGGGTGTACTTTTGAAGAACGAAATTTCACTACTTTGAACTTCAAAAGTACACCCACACTAACGCAAAAGTGCACTTCTGCAACCCCGCTAGACCGAACGAGCTATCAGTCACAGACCTTAGGGTTAGGGCACAGGTCAAACTAAGGGGATAGCCCTACTAACTATCCCCTTACCCTAACCCTTGCCCTAACCCTAAGGTTCGTGACTGCCACACGACATTGGAAGACATTCCGAATCGGGCTATGTCCTCCACTGTGGTGCGATAGTCACAAACCTTAGGGTTAGGGCACAGGTTAGGGTAAGGGGATAGTTAGTAGGGCTATCCCCTTACCTTGACCTGTGCCCTAACCCTAAGGTCCATGACTATCGCACCACAGTGGAAAACATTACAAATCAAGCTATGTCCTCCACTGTGGTGCGATAGTCACGGACCTTAGGGTTAGGGCACGGGTTAGGGTAAGGGGATAGTTAGTAAGTCTATCCCCTTACCTTGACCCATGCCCTAACCCTAAGGTCCATGACTATCGCACCACAGTGGAGGACATAGCCCATTTTTCAATGTCCTCTATTGTGGTGTGGTAGGTTCGGTGTAGTGAACTTAAACGAAAGTGCACTTTCATTAAAGTGCACTTTCGCTTAAGTGGGGATGTACTTTTCCATTTCAAAAAAGTGAATTTTCGTTGTAGGAAACTACACCCATATATATATATATATATATATATATATATATATATATATATATATATATATATATCAGTACCATTTAAGAATTGATGCCTGCAAACTAAGTTATTTTAATAACAAAGAATAATGCTCTCTACACTCTGTTCGCCTGATAATAAACAAGACTTATAAAATACAACAAAAAACCAGGCTTAAATAGTGGGAAGTATACTTGCTATTTTCAGTTCAAGTCAGTCACAGAAGGTAACCAAATGTTCCACAAAGAGAAACGAAGCTGTAACCTATAAACAGCTTTACTTTGCGAATTCTTAATCCAATAAAAAAGAGTCAAAATCACCATAGAGTGTTCATTCGAACCTGCTCATCCACTGGGCAATAGCTTGTAGAAAAAACACGCAGCCAGCATGTAAAAAAATAGGTCTTAATAAGGACTCTAAATAGATGGAAATCGGCTCGGTGATCCAGCCCTTCCCTGCAACAATTGGCCTCATAGGTGGATCCAATCCATTTTTGTGAATCTTTGGTATTCCCTGTATAATGGGTATCGTTGGATGTTCCACTACAAGGTATGTGAATAATTCTTGATTAATCTTACCCTCATTCAACATAACATTTAATCTACTAGATTAGATTAGAGTCCTTATTAAGACCTATAGTGGACAAGTACACACACATACTGAAAGATACTAAACAATTCCTAATTAAACTATATGAGAACACCTCGGTGAGTGATGGTTTCCATGGTAAGGTGGGAAAAATCTCTTGTTTTCCCACCTTACTGAACTAGAGTAGTCCAGTTTCAGACTTGCTGATCCCTGGGCTTTGTTTTTAGTTCCTGTTACTGATCCATTGCCTTATTAGGAAGGAGGGAAGTTTCTTTGCTTACCAGTGGGAGTGGGAAGCACTGAGCAGCCATTTTGTCCGAATTGGTGAAGTTTCAGCCAGAAACTAGTAGTCTATTGGTCGTTTTGGGCCAATTCCTAGCTCCTTTCAGCCCCCTGCTATAAAACACGCTAAACACGTGTTTTCCAGCTTGTACCAACTCTGCACAGATCCTCGTGGTGGCCTGCAGAGTGATCCAAGCAGCAGAGAGCTAAAAGAGTGACTTTCTACCAGATATAAGTATTTTTGTGGCTTTCCCACTGTTATTAAGCTAGCGACTGCATTTCGCCTGTTTTACTGCTACTTTAAGTGATTTCTGCATTTTACACTGTTTATTGCACTTTAAGTTACTAATTGTTGCAAATTGTTTCTGTAGGCTACACACTAAAGTGCTAGCCGATTTACAGCATTTATAGCATTTACTGTCTGTTTTTCCTTATCTCTGTAATAAAAAAAAAAATCTCTTGTTTTCCCACTTTACTGAACTAGAGTAGTCCAGTTTCAGAGTTGCTGATCCCTGGGCTTTGTTTTTAGTTCCTGTTACTGATCCATTGCCTTATTAGGAAGGAGGGAAGTTTCTTTGCTTACCAGTGGGAGTGGGAAGCACTGAGCGGCCTTTTGTCCGATTTGGTGAAGTTTCAGCCAGAAACTAGTAGTCCATTGGTCGTTTTGGGCCAGTTCCTAGCTCCCTTCAGCCCCCTGCTATAAAACACGCTAAACTGTACTGCTGATCTAACCAGCATATCCTATAACTGAAAAGTTCATCTCTACTTGATTCCCAAGTAGACTATTCTCTATCTGTAAAGCCTAGCACTTACTCCTACAGTACTTGCACCTTGATAAAGCACTCTTATTATAGATAGTACCCCACCAGCCCAAAACCCACTTCCCGGAGTCCTTTGAAAGTTCTTTATCTACTACTTCTAGTATGTCGAGGATCAGTTGCTAGTGTCCTCTCCAGCTCAACTGGTGAACCTGGGAATATTGAGGCAATGTTACAATTGCCTCATGTACACAGACAATCCTCTCCTTCTCCCACAAAACACAAATACATGCGAGAGATGCAACTATACGGCCAAACTGGAGGCTGAGCTCTCTCAACATAGGACTGGCAAGACCAGACAGGAGGAGAAGGCAACCACACACAATACATACCCAGTCACACATGGTACCATCACAACTTCAAATCATACACATACTCACACAAAGACATACTCGGAGGCTCTGGTCAAAATTTACCAAAACAGCAGAGGCCACCAAAGCAGACACCCAAACAACTACCACCTCACGACCCAACACATGCAACACATAGACCACACAGTCAGAGTGTCAAACAGTCACAGCCCTTAAGGCCAAACAAAATGCCAGACACACTTGTCATTGGTGATTCCATAGTCAGGCACACTGACGTCCCGCTCACCAGACTGAGTAAGGAGAAGGTCACAGTAAGCTGCCTGTCGGGCGCTAGAATCCGCCACATAACGCAAGCACTCAGGTCTCTCAACAGCAGGTACAAGTACGACTCAGTCATTGTCCACGCTGGTGTCAACGACCTGAGACGCACTCCTTGGACTACATGAAAAGGGACGACGAGGAGCTCTCTGATTATGTAGCCCAGGCAGGTATGACCCTGACCTTGAGCAGTATCCTACCTTCACCTAGAATGATGCCACAATACAGTGATAAGATGATCAGCTTTAATAATTGGCTTAAATTCTGGTGTCATTCAAAGGGGATCCAATGTCTGTCTGCCTGGGATGACATGCTGGACAAGCCACGCTGCTTAAGGGACGGCTTGCACCTGTCACCCCTGGGCTTCCGGATATTGGCAAAGGCTCTTGCCACCCCATAGTGCCTTTTTAGGCAAGGCTCAAATTCTAAACCTACCACCCTAGAACACCAAAAAGGAAAAAACTAAGGGTAATGCTGCTCAATGCCAGAAGTCTCAATCTCAAGATGCACGCACTCGAGGCCCTTCTCAATATGGAGAACATCGATGTCTGTGCTGTGACAGAAACCTGGTTCAAGGCTCCTGAGAGCACCCCAGCACTAACAGGTTTCACCTCATATCATACGTTCCGCCCCAAAATCCGGACAACACCAAGAAAGGAGGGGTGTCCATATTCATAAAGGACACCCACACCTCAAGGTTGGTGGCAACGCACGATGCATCGGAGACCATCCAGGTGCAATTAACCATAGGCAAGACTGCTCTGCAATTTGTAGCATGTTACAGGCCACCCTCTCAAACTCAGGAACCTCACATGGCCTTCCTGAAAACATTGGAGGGATAAATGTATCTCCAAACACCATCATACTAGGTGACTTCAACTACCCTAATATAGACTGGGAACACTACTCAAGCCCGAACACTCTAACCCAAAGATTCCTGGAGTTCATAAACTCAAATGCCATGGAACAACTAGTCACCATCCCCACAAGAGGTGAAAACATACTTGATCTCATCATCACGAACATGGGATCAAAATGTTCAACACCGGAAGTATACCCCTCACTGGTGAGATCAGATCATAAACTAATCTCGCTGGAGGTCCTCATCCCGCCCCCACCTGAAACAAAAAAGACCACAGTGAAAAACTTCTCAAAAGCCGATTTCACACTTCATATAACTAGTGTGGTCTCCTTTAAGGCCCCTGAGCCAGTGGTAAACATTACTCAAACCGCTGAATCACTTACAAATGCCTTCTACCAGCACCTACAGGACTGCATGGATCAGGCAATCCCAAACAAAACTAAGACTCTCTGTACCAAAGGCAAGCGTCCAGTCTGGTGGACCCCAGCCATAAACAAGCTCTACAACAAAGGAGGAAGCTACTACAAGATAGAGCAAAATCCTTGAAAGGTAAGACACCTTTGATCATTATAAGTAAAAACTAAGAGCTCTCATAAAATCATCCAAGGCAAATTTTGAGAGAAAAATCGCCAAGGACTCTAAAGACAATCATAAGGCCTTCTTTAGCTATGTTAGAAACCTAGGAGGAAACTCCCAGATATGCTCAGAATTAGTTCAAAATGATGTGAAAATTACTGAACCTACACACATTGCTAACATACTGGCTGACAGGTTCAGTGCAAACTTCTCCCCTCCCCAAAAGGAGACATCTCTATGCCAGAGGATTGTAGCCCCCAAACATCTCCAACGCCCAGGTGAGAACTGCCCTCACTAAGGCAAAAACACAGCATCCATGGGACCAGATGGTGTCCCCGGCTGTGTGCTTCATGAACTCAACGAGGAATTAAACCCACAGTTAGGACAGCTGTTTAATCTTAGCCTCACCTCAGGATACGTACCCAAGGAGTGGCGACGGCGACTGTGGTCCCACTTCATAAGGGCGGTGCCTCCACAGACCCTGGAAATTACCGCCCCATTAGCTTGACAAGCCTTATCTGCAAAGCCATGGAGAGGATCATAATGGAACTCATAAATAAAGACATAGGGAACTTGCAGACTTTGGATCCAACCCAGTTTGGCTTTGTCAAAGGCAGATCCTGCCTCTTAAACTTGGTTGACTTTTTCGAGACAGTCACCAAGGCCATTGATGAGGGAAAGGCAGTCCATACAGCCTACCTCGACCTGGCAAAGGCCTTGACACAATACCCCATACAGGTATTATCGACAAACACAAGAGCTTGAAAGTAAACCCCTACATCACAAGATGTGTTGCGAACTGGCTAGCGACAGAACCCACAGGGTCAGAGTTGCTGGAGCCATGTCAGACTCAAAGCCTGTCACAAGTGGTGTCCCACAGGGCTCAGTCCTGGGTCCACTCTCGTCCGCGATCTACTTTTCTGAAGTACAAGCAAACACAGGAGGGTTATGGCTGACAAAGTTTGCAGATGACTGCAAACTGGGCGCCATAGTCGAAAACACATCTGACACAGATATCCTCCAGAAGGGCCTCACAGAAACGGATAACTGGTGCCAGAGCCATGGCCTGAAGTTAAACGCCAAAAAATGCATAGTCATACCCTTCGGGAAAAATAAGGTTACCCCTAGCTACCATATAGGTGACAATCCACTGAGCACAGAAAAGTCATCAGGGATCTGGGGACCCAAGTTGACAGTAGTCTTCGCTTGACACTCATGTTGCTAAAGTAGTTAGGAAAACCTTCTATATCGCCCACCTGATCATGAAGGGATTCACATCTAGATCAAGGGAGGTCATCGTCCCCTGTACTCATCACTCATTAGACCTATGATTGAGTACAATGCCCGTTCGAATGTATCTGACCAGACACCTGATGCAGCTTGAAAGGCCCCAAAAGTTCCTCACCAAAAGGATAAAGGGTCTCAAAAATATGTCTTATGCTGCCCGACTGAAAGAACTCCAGCTTTATTCAGTCTCATACCGCTTGCTCAGAGGTGACCTGTGCCTGACATATAAGGCCATGTCAAACCCAGATTTGATGAATATGCTTCACCTCAAAAATCTAGATCCCTCAGAACCACAAGGGCGGAGACTTAAACCTTGACACGGTTATAAATAGAACGTGCTGGAGGGACAGATTCATCACCCAGAGACTCCCTATGCTGTGGAACAAAATCCCGGTACATGTGAGGCAGAGCACCTCGCTGGCCTTGTTCAAGAGGAATCTTGACCAATGGATGGGAGATCGCAGATATACCCCAGGGATTACTTCAGTGTCACTGCTTGACAGAGGCACAGAAAAATGATAGGCATAGTTTTTATTCAAACTAAAGGGGTGGCGAAAGCCACATAACTATGGGCTAGGCTTATAAATGCCCTTGGGCAGATAGCCTACTATGAACCTATGAACCTATGAACCTATGAACCTATAAATTGTTTGTGACACTTGATGTCAACTCTCTTTTTACTGTTATTCCTAATCATGAGGGACTCAATAGCATAAGTAGGATTCTTACTAGAGATGGCACATTCTCTGAAGGAAGGATAGAAGTTATCATGGAATTGATGGAAATTGTATTAACAAATAATATTTTCTTGTTTAATGGTCAAGTATATCTTCAGAGGGATGGCGTAGCTATGGGCACTTCTTGTGCCAATAGCTACGCCAACCTGGTTATGGCTTACTGGGAAATTTCTTCTCTATTTCAGATGGAGGAATTTCGTCAGAATGTTTCTTTCTACACTAGGTTTGTAGATGACCTCTTCCTTATTTGGAAAGGTGATGAAGAACAATTGAGGTCTTTCTATGATAAAATAAATCAAGACACTAGTTTTTTAAGATTTTCTATGGTCAATTCCAAAGATGTCATACCCTATTTAGACGTATATGTTGAACAACTACCAAATGGTATACTTAACACTGGAGTTTTTCGAAAGGATTGCTATAGAAATAACTTTCTCCATCGAAGTAGCATGCATCCTAAGCATGTCTTTGGTAACATCATCAAAAGTCAAGCCATGAGGGTATCCAGGCTGTTTTCTGAAGACTCATGCTTCAAAACAGGTATAGAAGACTTGAGGAATAAATTTATAGACAGGTCTTACACGGTAACAGAAGTTGATGCTACTTTAGGTATCATAGGTGAATTGAGAGAAGGTAGGGCCTTTCCCTACTTCTCTAGTAAACGAGATGATAGTAGCATCACCAAAACTAGCAGTGGAGTTATCAGAATACCGATACATTTTACACAAGATGTAAATAGTATTGAAAGCATATATCGAAAATATTGGGACATCTTGTTAACAGATCCAGTTATTTCTGAGATATTGGGCCAAGAACCAAAATTTACATATAAAAATAAGTTGAATTTACATAGAATGTTATGTGGTCCGAATAGGTTTGACATAAATACAACTAGTAATCATAAAATGACTAAAATATGTCAAAAATGCAATTATTGCAAATTCATTAAAGAAACTGATAAATTCAATCATCCTATCACAGGACAAGAATTTCATTTCACAGTTTCTGCCACTTGTGAGACCTGCCATGTGGTGTACCTGGCAACCTGTGTACACTGCCCTGCGTTTTATGTAGGGAAGACGGACAGAAAGTTTAAAGACAGAATTAGGGAACACCTATATAGAATCAAAGTCACATGTTCTTCAAATGCTCTGTCTAGGCATGTAATTAATACATCCACCCAACATAGCTTCTTGTTTCAAGTAATTCAAAACAATGTTCCATCTCGTAGAAGAGGAGATATTTTTAACACCACGGAACAGATAGAGGCCAAATGGATCATCAGGCTTAGGGCTGATTTGTACCCAGGCCTCAATGACAGAGTCTCCATCAAACCTATACTCAAAGCTAGGAAATTTCATTGAAGCTTTTCACCCCTTTGCCACCCTTTATTAACTTCTGGCTGGTTCTACTTCCACATTCATAACATTTTTATACCTTACATTTTTCCATTTCTGTCTCCATCGTTGTCTCTGTTATTTTGCTCTGCAGGCTTATTAGGGGCCAATTGTCATGAAAGATACTGATATACCATGTATTCCTCTTTCGTCCAGCACATTTATTTCACCTGATTTTGCACATTTAGTCTCATATATTTTTATGTTCATAATATCAGCTGTTATTAATATCTTTGCGTGTGCACATATCTGTTCTGAATGATTTATGCTGTTACAGATATTATGATATTTAGAAGCACACGCTGTACAAGTTTTAGATTTAGTTTTTTGAATGTTTATTTTTGTGAATTTATAATTATGCTAAATAGCTCATGTGTAGATATTAATATCTTTATTAATTTGATCCCTATTTTAAGCATGTATTTATACATACAAGTGTTTCAAATGAGATTATATCGCTCACTATTAAACACTAAATATGCGTGCCATTTTTGTTACTAGTAGGCATATAAGTAGCAGTATTTATAGGAAGATAGTATGTAATTTTGAAACACTTTATTTGCTGCAGACTGTCTATGAGATGGTTAAATAGATATTTAAAATATTTTAAAACATTTTGAATGTTATATGCAGCAGCAGTTAAAGTAGGGTGAAATGTTACTTTAGAACATTTCTATTGTACACTGTTTACAAAATGTCTGCATACATATTTTAAATATTTTAAATAATTTAAAACATTTTAAAATATTTTATAATATTTTATATTTAGTAGGATGTGGTATCAGAGTTGTTTGTAGCGTTTTACTATAAAAGTGATGTCAGTTTAAATATTTTATGTATAAACAGGATGTGACATCAGAGTTGACTTCAGTTTGTCCAAACAGGATGTGACATCAGTAGTTGACTTTAGCATTTTGCTATAAAAGGGATGCTAGTATGTTTGTTTGTTAGTGGCCTGATGAAGATTCGTTGAAAGCGCTAGCCCTGTGTTTTAATTATTTTAATAAATGTGGTTTCTACTGGACGCTTGGATTTATTTTTACATGCTGGCTGCGTGTTTTTTCTACAAGCTATTGCCCAGTGGATGAGCAGGTTCGAATGAACACTCTATGGTGATTTTGACTCTTTTTTATTGGATTAAGAATTCGCAAAGTAAAGCTGTTTATAGGTTACAGCTTCGTTTCTCTTTGTGGAACATTTGGTTACCTTCTGTGACTGACTTGAACTGAAAATAGCAAGTATACTTCCCACTATTTAAGCCTGTTTTTTTGTTGTATTTTATAAGTTATTTTAATGTTTCAGTACTAGCATTTTGCTGGAGTTATGAGTTTCTAAGCAGTCATGTGTGTATGCAGTTAGAAACATAGAAAATATTAAGCCTTTAATACAATGGTTAAAATATGTGAACTTTTAGATAGAGGAAAATATGTTATTTACATAGGAAATTTGAGAAGAGGGTGCAATCCCATTTACCAAAAAAATCTTTTAATAACCAGATAAAACTATTAGGGACTATTTGCTTATGACTGGTTGTGACACATTTTTTATCTACTAATAACATTTCTAGATACATTTGTTTCCATTTTGAATCATAAGATGAATTTATCCACAATGGTATAACTTTCACAATTATCGAAGTAGCATACAATTGAATATCAGGGAATCCTGTTCCACCATTATCCCAACCTTTTCTGTGCCAATCAAAGGAAACTCTTGGTTTACATGGATGCCAAAAAATTTAAGTAGGATATTATTTATCTTTTTCATTTTTTTGGTGGAGATAGTACTAAAGAAAGTAAGTTAAACAGTATTTTATGGACAATTACCATCTTAATAAGCATTACGTGTTCTTCCATGGTGAAGAAGAATTTGCTCCCATTTGTGACTAAACTTAAATTTTTTATCAACAACCTGTTGAAAGCTTGTTTTTAATCAGTTCTTTACTATTAGACATAATGATTATACCAAGTTTTTTCATTTGATTTCTATTCCAATTGAAGTTATAATATTTTGTATAATTTTTTTTAAATTGTTTATTAATTAGTAACATACTTGTTTTATTATGATTTCTTCAAACTCACTCATAGAACCACTTATATGTTCTAACAAAGTTTCTATATTTCCTATTTTTAGAAAAATATCATGAGCAAAGAGTTGACTCTTTTATTTTGATACCATTAATGTTCTTATTGGATTTAACACTATTAGCAAAGGGTTCTATAGCTAATAGGTTCATAGGTTCATAGGTTTATACTAGGCTATCTGCCCTAAGGCATTTATAAGCCTAGCCCAAATTATTGTGGCTTACGCCACCCCTTATATGAAAAAATACTGTGCCCATTAGTTTTTTGTGCCTCTGTCCAGCAGTGACACAGAGTTGATTCCTGGGGTAAACCTACGATCTCCCATCCACAGGTCTAGATTTCTCTTGAACAGAGTCAGCGAGGTGCTCTGCCTCACATGGACCGGGATTTTATTCCACAGCATAGGGAGTCTCTGAGTGATAAATCTATCCTCCAGCACGTCCTATTTATATCCGTGCTAAGGTTTAAGTCACTTGCTCTAGTGGTTTTGGTGGATTTGGATTTTTGAGGTGGAGCATGTCCATTAATTCGGGTTGGACATGGCCTTGTATGTCAGGCACATGTCACCTCTGAGCAGACGGTATGCGACTGAATAGAGCTGGAGTTTCTTCAATCTGGCAGCATATGACAGATTTTGGAGTCCCTTTATCCTTTTGGTGAGGAACTTTTGGGGTCTCTCCAATTGCTGCAGATGTCGGGTGAGATACATCCCGAATGGGGCATTGTACTCGATCATTGGTCTGATAAGTGAAGAGTACAGGGGAACAATGACCTCACTAGATCTGGATGTGAATCCCTTCATGATCAGGTGGGCAATGTAGAAGGTCTTTCTAACCACTTTAGCAATGTGAGTGTCAAAAGAAAGGCCACTGTCAACCTGGGTCCCCAGGTCCCTGATAACCTCTTCTGTGCTTAGTGGATTGCCACCTATATGGTAGCTTGGGGTTACCTTGTTTTTCCCGAAGGGTATGACTATACATTTTTGGCGTTTAACTTCAGGCCATGGCTCTGGCACCAGCTATCTGTTTCCGTGAGTCCCTTCTGAAGGATATCCGTGTCCGATGCACTTTCCACTATGGCCCAGTTTGCAGTCGCCTGCAAACTTTGTCAGCCAAAGTCCTCCCATGTTGGCCTGTACTTCTGAGAAGTAGATGCCAAACAATAGGGGCCAAGGACCGAGCCCTGTGGGACACCACTTGTGACCGGCTTGGAGTCTGACACAGCGCCAGCAACTCTAACCCTGTGGGTTCTGTCCTTAAGCCAGTTTGCAACCCATCTTGTGACATATGGGTTTACATTTAAGCTGGTAGTTTTTCTACAATACCCAAGTGGGGTATTGTGTCGAAAGCCTTTGCAAGGTCAAGGTAGGCTGTATGGACTGCCTTTCCTCATCAATGGCCTTGGTGACTGTTTCAAGAAGTCAACCAAGTTCAAAAGGCATGATCTTCCCTTGACAAAGCCAAACTGGGTCGGGTCCAATGTCTGCAAGTCCCTATATCTTTGTTTATGAGCTCCATTATGATCCTCTCCATAGCTTTGCAGACTAGACTTGTTAAGCTTATGGGGCGGTAATTACCAGGGTCCGTAGAGGCACCGCCTTTGTGGAGTGGGACCACAGTTGCCGACGCCACTCCTTGGGCACGTATCCTGTGGTAAGGCTGAGATTAAACAGCTGCCTTATGTGCGGGTTTAATTCCTCATTTAGCTCGTGTAGCACACAGCCGGGGACACCATCCGGTCCCATTGATGCTGTGTTTTTAGCTTTAGAGAGAGCAGCTTTCACCTGCGCATTTGAGATGTCCGGGAGGCTACACTCGGCTGGGATAGTTATCTCTCCTTTAGGGGAGAGGGGTGAAGTTTGCACTGAACCTGTCTGCCAGTATGTTGGCAATGTCTGTAGGTTCAGTGATTTTGTATCATTTTGGACTAATTCTGAGAATATCTGGGAGTTTCCACCCAGGTTCCTAACATAGCTGAAAAAGGCCTTATGATTGTCCTTTGAATCCATGGCAATTTTTCTCTCAAAATTGGCCTTAGTTGATTTTATGAGTGCTCGTATTTTTTACTAATAATGATCAGGGGTGACTTCCCTTTTATGGATTTTGTTCTATCATGTAATAGCTTTCTCCTCTTATTGTAAAGTTTGTTAATGGCTGGGGTCCACCAGACTGGAGGATTGCCCTTTGTGGAAAGAGTCTTGGTTTTATTTGGGATTGCCTGATCCATGCAGTCCTGGAGGTGTTCATAGAAGGCATTTGTAAGGGCTTCCGCAGCTTGGGTTGTGGTTTCCTCTGGCTCAGGGGCCTTGAAGGATACCACACCAGTCTTGAGTAGTGTGAAGTTTGCTTTAGAGAAGTTCTTCACTATGGTCTTTTGCTTGGGCTGGGGCGGGATGTGGATTTCCAGTGAGATTAGTTTATGATCAGATCTCACCAATGAGGGATATACTTCCGGTGTGGAGCATTTTGTCCCCATGTTTGTGACAATGAGATCTAGTATATTTTCTCCTCTCGTGGGAACAGTGACTAGCTGTTCCATGGCATTTGAATTTATGAACTCCAGAAACCGTTGGGCTAGAAAGTTAGGGCTTGAGTAATGTTCCCAGTCTATATTCGGGTAGTTGAAGTCACCCAATATGATGGTGTTTGGAGATACATTTATACCCTCCAGTGTCTTCAGGAAGGCTGTGTGGGGTTCCTGAGTTTGAGAGGGTGGCCTGTAGCATGCTACAATTTGTAGAGCAGTTTTGCCTATGGTTAGTTGCACCTGGATGGTTTCTGATGCTTCGTGCGTTGCCACCAACCTGGAGGTGTGAGTATCCTTTATGAATATGGATACACCCCCTCCTTTTGTGGTGTGGTCCGGGTTTTGGGGCCGGAACGCATGATATGAGGTAAAACCTAATAGTGCCGGGGTGCTCTCAGGAGCGTTGAACCAGGTATCAGTTACAGCACAGACATCGATGTTCTCCATACTGAGAAGGGCCTCGAGTGCGTGCATTTTGAGATTTAGACTTCTGGCATTGAGCAGCATTACCCTCAGTTTCTTCCCATTTTTGTTTTCTAGGGTGGTAGGTTTAGAATTTGAGCCTTGCCTAAAAAGGCACTATGGGGTGGCAAGAGCCTTAGCCAATATCCGAATCCCAGGGTGACAGGTGCAAGCCGTCCCTTGAAGCAGCGTGGCTTGTCAAGCATGTCATCCCAGGCAGACAGACACTGGATCCCCTTTGAATGACACCAGACATTAAGCCAATTGTTAAAGCTGATCATCTTGTCTCTATATTGTGGCATCATTCTTGGTGAAGGAAGGATACTGCTCAGGGTTAGGGTCATACCTGCCTGGGCTACATAATCAGAGAGCTCCTCTATGTCTCTTTTCATGTAGTCCAGGGAGGTACGTCTCAGGTCGTTCACACCAGCATGGACAATGACTGTGTCATATTTGTACTTGCCATGGAGTGACCCGAGTGCTTGTGTTATGTGGCGGATTCTAGCGCCCGATAGGCAGCTTACTGTGACCCTCTCCTTGTTCAGCCTGGTGAGTGGGACGTCAGTGTGTCTGACTATGGAGTCACCTATGACAAGTATGTTTGGTGTTGTATTTGGCCTTAAGGGCTGTAACTGCTTTGCACACTGCTTTTGTGGTTTATGTGTTGCTTGTGGGGTGTCTTGAGGTAGCAGTTGTTTGGGTGTCTGCTTTGGAGGCCTCTGCTGTTTAGGTAAATTTTACTCAGAGCCTCCGAGTATGTCTTTGTGTGTTTATGTGTTTGATTCAGTGGAGTGGTAGCATTATGTGAGGCTGGTTTTGTGGTGTGTGTAGTTGCCTTCTCCTCCTGTCTGGTCTTGCCAGTCCTGAGTTGAGAGAGCTCAGCCTCCAGTTTGGCTAAATAGCTGCATCTCTCAAGTATTTGTGTTATGTGGGAGGAGGAGAGGGTTGTCTGTGTACATGAGGCAGTTATAACATTGCCTCAAGATTCCCAGATTCACCAGCTGGACCGGAGAGGAGATTGACAACTGACCTTTGGACATGCTAGAATAATATTGGGAAATCCTTAATTGAAAACAAGGGCCAGTGGGGAGTGAGGGTGTAGTGCTTTTAATTTTTAGTGCTGACTTATATAATTGCTTTAGTGAGCAAGTGCCAGGTAACTTGAGTGCAATGTGTTACAAGTAACTAAATGCAAAAACGACAAACAGTAACTTTCTTTCAAGTGAAACAGGAAATAAGTACAGTAAGCAATGCAGATATCACTAGTGATCCACAGAAGCGCTGAGAAGTTGCGTATTAGGTGGAATTAGCTTCCAGGGAAATAACAAGCAAACAAACAACAAGCATATGAACAAAGCTAGATTCAGTAGGCCTGGATCTAGTCTATGCTAGAGCAAACAAGGTGAACCAATTTCAGTAAGATACAGTTCAAATATTCAGGCACTATAAACCTTTAACCAGAAAATTCCCAGCTCAGAAGGGCAGAGTCCAGCCTCTTCTCCCACAAGAGTGCAGACCACGAACCTTCTTAATGTAAAATAACTGGCCTGAAGCCCAAGTGCCTAAACCAGAACTAATACACTTGGACACTGGGCTCTCAATCAGCAGTTCCCAACTTAGAAGGATGAAAGCTACCTGTCCTGCCACCACAGTGCTTGCCACAAACCTTCCTAATGTAAAACAACTGTTCTGAAGCCCAAGTGCTTAATCCAAAAGACTTGAATGATAGCTACACTTTAATCAAGTTACAACCAAGCAGTAATAAATACCATTGAATACTTTAGAGAATGTCTGGATTAGTGCTCAAGTTACACAAACAAAGCTAGATCCAGCAGGCCCGAATCCAGTCTATGCCACAGCAAACAAGGCGCACCAACTTCAGTAAGGAACAGTTCAGATATGCATGCACTATAAGCCTTTAACCAGAAATTCCCAACTCAGAAGGGCAGAGTCCAGCCTCTCCTCCCACAAGAGTGCAGACCACGAACCCTCTTAATGTAAAATAACTGGCTTGAAAGCCCAAGTGCTTAAACCAGAATTAATACACTTTTAGAATAACAGACACTGAGCCCTCAATCAGCAGTTCTCAACCTAGAAGGATGTAAGCTACCTGTTCTGCCACAACAGTGCAGACCACAAATCCTCTCAGTGCAAAACAACTAACTGGTCCGAAGCCCAAGTGTTTAAACCAAAAGGCTTAGAATGAGTTACACCAAGCAGTAATAAATACAATTGAGTATTTTAAGATGATGCAAAAGTAAAAAGAAGTAGGTAAAAACACAAGTACAGTAAAAGCAGATGAAAATTTTTTTTTTTTTTTTTTTTCTGAACAAGTGCTGAGATCAAAGAAACAGATTTGAGTGCTGAAACTAGAAAACTGGCTAGTTATAAGAAATAAACAAGCTAGAAGGCTTCCCTCAAACACAGAAGGGCTTGGGGGCTCAGAAGCCAACAAATAGTCTGTACCACTTAACAAGAAAGGCAGGAAATAAGCTTAATTTTTTTTTTTCTATTTCCCAGATGCTCTCTTTGTACACAGTAGGAGTGCCTGAAATCAGAATATGATCTCACTGCACTCAGTTGAGTGAGCAAATGAGATGGGCCCAGAGGCAGGCTGAGGGGCGGGCAGTTTCAATGCCACTAAGATTAACACCAAAAAAAAACAGGGCGGGTGGGTGGGAATAACTGAAGAGCAGAATAACTTCAGATAAAAATTCCTTCAACACTCCTTCATACACAGTTTAAATCAATTTAAATACTGTATTTTTAAAAAAAAGTGCAGAAAAAGGTACTTAAATTCTCTTATACGTCCAGTTGAATATAACCAAGTTTTTAGCTGGCCAAGCTGAAGTTTTAAAGCAGGAATTATTTCACATGCACCAGTTTAAATATGCAAGGACAGGAAATCAAAGAATGTGGCTACCCCCACACCTGTAATTACTAGCAAATAACAAAATTCAGCCAACACTAGCTTTAGTTCAAGTTACTGAAGAGCAGAATAACTTCAGATAAAAATTCCTTCAACACTCCTTCATACACAGTTTAAATCAATTTAAATACTGTATTTTTAAAAAAAAGTGCAGAAAAAGGTACTTAAATTCTCTTATACGTCCAGTTGAATATAACCAAGTTTTTAGCTGGCCAAGCTGAAGTTTTAAAGCAGGAATTATTTCACATGCACCAGTTTAAATATGCAAGGACAGGAAATCAAAGAATGTGGCTACCCCCACACCTGTAATTACTAGCAAATAACAAAATTCAGCCAACACTAGCTTTAGTTCAAGTTACTGAAGAGCAGAATAACTTCAGATAAAAATTCCTTCAACACTCCTTCATACACAGTTTAAATCAATTTAAATACTGTATTTTTAAAAAAAAGTGCAGAAAAAGGTACTTAAATTCTCTTATACGTCCAGTTGAATATAACCAAGTTTTAGCTGGCCAAGCTGAAGTTTTAAAGCAGGAATTATTTCACATGCACCAGTTTAAATATGCAAGGACAGGAAATCAAAGAATGTGGCTACCCCCACACCTGTAATTACTAGCAAATAACAAAATTCAGCCAACACTAGCTTTAGTTCAAGTTACTGAAGAGCAGAATAACTTCAGATAAAAATTCCTTCAACACTCCTTCATACACAGTTTAAATCAATTTAAATACTGTATTTTTTTTAAAAAAAGTGCAGAAAAAGGTACTTAAATTCTCTTATACGTCCAGTTGAATATAACCAAGTTTTTAGCTGGCCAAGCTGAAGTTTTAAAGCAGGAATTATTTCACATGCACCAGTTTAAATATGCAAGGACAGGAAATCAAAGAATGTGGCTACCCCCACACCTGTAATTACTAGCAAATAACAAAATTCAGCCAACACTAGCTTTAGTTCAAGTTACTGAAGAGCAGAATAACTTCAGATAAAAATTCCTTCAACACTCCTTCATACACAGTTTAAATCAATTTAAATACTGTATTTTTAAAAAAAAAGTGCAGAAAAAGGTACTTAAATTCTCTTATACGTCCAGTTGAATATAACCAAGTTTTTAGCTGGCCAAGCTGAAGTTTTAAAGCAGGAATTATTTCACATGCACCAGTTTAAATATGCAAGGACAGGAAATCAAAGAATGTGGCTACCCCCACACCTGTAATTACTAGCAAATAACAAAATTCAGCCAACACTAGCTTTAGTTCAAGTTACTGAAGAGCAGAATAACTTCAGATAAAAATTCCTTCAACACTCCTTCATACACAGTTTAAATCAATTTAAATACTGTATTTTTAAAAAAAGTGCAGAAAAAGGTACTTAAATTCTCTTATACGTCCAGTTGAATATAACCAAGTTTTTAGCTGGCCAAGCTGAAGTTTTAAAGCAGGAATTATTTCACATGCACCAGTTTAAATATGCAAGGACAGGAAATCAAAGAATGTGGCTACCCCCACACCTGTAATTACTAGCAAATAACAAAATTCAGCCAACACTAGCTTTAGTTCAAGTTACTGAAGAGCAGAATAACTTCAGATAAAAATTCCTTCAACACTCCTTCATACACAGTTTAAATCAATTTAAATACTGTATTTTTAAAAAAAGTGCAGAAAAAGGTACTTAAATTCTCTTATACGTCCAGTTGAATATAACCAAGTTTTTAGCTGGCCAAGCTGAAGTTTTAAAGCAGGAATTATTTCACATGCACCAGTTTAAATATGCAAGGACAGGAAATCAAAGAATGTGGCTACCCCACACCTGTAATTACTAGCAAATAACAAAATTCAGCCAACACTAGCTTTAGTTCAAGTTACTGAAGAGCAGAATAACTTCAGATAAAAATTCCTTCAACACTCCTTCATACACAGTTTAAATCAATTTAAATACTGTATTTTTAAAAAAAAGTGCAGAAAAAGGTACTTAAATTCTCTTATACGTCCAGTTGAATATAACCAAGTTTTTAGCTGGCCAAGCTGAAGTTTTAAAGCAGGAATTATTTCACATGCACCAGTTTAAATATGCAAGGACAGGAAATCAAAGAATGTGGCTACCCCACACCTGTAATTACTAGCAAATAACAAAATTCAGCCAACACTAGCTTTAGTTCAAGTTACTGAAGAGCAGAATAACTTCAGATAAAAATTCCTTCAACACTCCTTCATACACAGTTTAAATCAATTTAAATACTGTATTTTTAAAAAAAGTGCAGAAAAAGGTACTTAAATTCTCTTATACGTCCAGTTGAATATAACCAAGTTTTTAGCTGGCCAAGCTGAAGTTTTAAAGCAGGAATTATTTCACATGCACCAGTTTAAATATGCAAGGACAGGAAATCAAAGAATGTGGCTACCCCACACCTGTAATTACTAGCAAATAACAAAATTCAGCCAACACTAGCTTTAGTTCAAGTTACTGAAGAGCAGAATAACTTCAGATAAAAATTCCTTCAACACTCCTTCATACACAGTTTAAATCAATTTAAATACTGTATTTTTAAAAAAAGTGCAGAAAAAGGTACTTAAATTCTCTTATACGTCCAGTTGAATATAACCAAGTTTTTAGCTGGCCAAGCTGAAGTTTTAAAGCAGGAATTATTTCACATGCACCAGTTTAAATATGCAAGGACAGGAAATCAAAGAATGTGGCTACCCCACACCTGTAATTACTAGCAAATAACAAAATTCAGCCAACACTAGCTTTAGTTCAAGTTACTGAAGAGCAGAATAACTTCAGATAAAAATTCCTTCAACACTCCTTCATACACAGTTTAAATCAATTTAAATACTGTATTTTTTAAAAAAAAAGTGCAGAAAAAGGTACTTAAATTCTCTTATACGTCCAGTTGAATATAACCAAGTTTTTAGCTGGCCAAGCTGAAGTTTTAAAGCAGGAATTATTTCACATGCACCAGTTTAAATATGCAAGGACAGGAAATCAAAGAATGTGGCTACCCCACACCTGTAATTACTAGCAAATAACAAAATTCAGCCAACACTAGCTTTAGTTCAAGTTACTGAAGAGCAGAATAACTTCAGATAAAAATTCCTTCAACACTCCTTCATACACAGTTTAAATCAATTTAAATACTGTATTTTTAAAAAAAGTGCAGAAAAAGGTACTTAAATTCTCTTATACGTCCAGTTGAATATAACCAAGTTTTTAGCTGGCCAAGCTGAAGTTTTAAAGCAGGAATTATTTCACATGCACCAGTTTAAATATGCAAGGACAGGAAATCAAAGAATGTGGCTACCCCCACACCTGTAATTACTAGCAAATAACAAAATTCAGCCAACACTAGCTTTAGTTCAAGTTACTGAAGAGCAGAATAACTTCAGATAAAAATTCCTTCAACACTCCTTCATACACAGTTTAAATCAATTTAAATACTGTATTTTTAAAAAAAGTGCAGAAAAAGGTACTTAAATTCTCTTATACGTCCAGTTGAATATAACCAAGTTTTTAGCTGGCCAAGCTGAAGTTTTAAAGCAGGAATTATTTCACATGCACCAGTTTAAATATGCAAGGACAGGAAATCAAAGAATGTGGCTACCCCCACACCTGTAATTACTAGCAAATAACAAAATTCAGCCAACACTAGCTTTAGTTCAAGTTACTGAAGAGCAGAATAACTTCAGATAAAAATTCCTTCAACACTCCTTCATACACAGTTTAAATCAATTTAAATACTGTATTTTTAAAAAAAGTGCAGAAAAAGGTACTTAAATTCTCTTATACGTCCAGTTGAATATAACCAAGTTTTTAGCTGGCCAAGCTGAAGTTTTAAAGCAGGAATTATTTCACATGCACCAGTTTAAATATGCAAGGACAGGAAATCAAAGAATGTGGCTACCCCCACACCTGTAATTACTAGCAAATAACAAAATTCAGCCAACACTAGCTTTAGTTCAAGTTACTGAAGAGCAGAATAACTTCAGATAAAAATTCCTTCAACACTCCTTCATACACAGTTTAAATCAATTTAAATACTGTATTTTTTTTAAAAAAAGTGCAGAAAAAGGTACTTAAATTCTCTTATACGTCCAGTTGAATATAACCAAGTTTTTAGCTGGCCAAGCTGAAGTTTTAAAGCAGGAATTATTTCACATGCACCAGTTTAAATATGCAAGGACAGGAAATCAAAGAATGTGGCTACCCCACACCTGTAATTACTAGCAAATAACAAAATTCAGCCAACACTAGCTTTAGTTCAAGTTACTGAAGAGCAGAATAACTTCAGATAAAAATTCCTTCAACACTCCTTCATACACAGTTTAAATCAATTTAAATACTGTATTTTTAAAAAAAAAGTGCAGAAAAAGGTACTTAAATTCTCTTATACGTCCAGTTGAATATAACCAAGTTTTTAGCTGGCCAAGCTGAAGTTTTAAAGCAGGAATTATTTCACATGCACCAGTTTAAATATGCAAGGACAGGAAATCAAAGAATGTGGCTACCCCCACACCTGTAATTACTAGCAAATAACAAAATTCAGCCAACACTAGCTTTAGTTCAAGTTACTGAAGAGCAGAATAACTTCAGATAAAAATTCCTTCAACACTCCTTCATACACAGTTTAAATCAATTTAAATACTGTATTTTTAAAAAAAAGTGCAGAAAAAGGTACTTAAATTCTCTTATACGTCCAGTTGAATATAACCAAGTTTTTAGCTGGCCAAGCTGAAGTTTTACTAAAGGTAAAGGTGATAATGGATGGCCTTCTTTTGTGCCTTTTTGTAATTTAAAGGAATTAGAAATAAAAGAAAATAATCTATTTTAACCTATTTTATTTTATTGTATAACTTAGAAATTAATAGAATTCAAATTCAGGTGAGAAATTATATACTTTAAGTCATTTAAACAGATACAAACAATTAACTGAGTCAAAGGCTTTATCTAAACTGAGACTAATGATAGAAAATTATTTTTTATTTTTATTTGCATAGTTTATTTATGTATGTATTCTTGTTATATAATCCCATACTTATCTATTTAAAATAAACCCATTTTGATCATTGTTAATTAGTTTAGGGTAAGCAGATTAGTTCTGTTAGCCAAAATGGACATACACATCTTATAGTCCACATTTAAAAGTGAAAAGGGTCTGTATGATGAACACTTTGTAGGATCCTTATCTTGCTTTAAAATAAGTGATATAAGTGAATATTTCCATGATAGGGGACTTCAGCAGTTGTTTTTATTTCTCTATAGACTTTATCTAATATTTTAACTTCATCATCCACTTGTATTTTATATAGTTACAGTATAAGACCATCTAAATCTGGTGCCTTATTATTTTTTTAATGCTTTTGTTTGATCTTTTATTTCTGTTAAAGTGAATGGTCTATCAATTTTTTATTTGATCACTTATTTTATTAATTAAAATTCCCTTAGAAAAGTTTCAACTCTATCATCACTACTTAGATTATTTATATTATTATTTATATTGTGTTTTTGCAGACTTAGAGAAAGCCTATGACAGGGTGCCTAGAGAGGAGTTGTGGTATTGTATGAGGAAGTCAGGAGTGTCAGAGAAGTATGTAAGAGTGGTACAGGATATGTACGAGGGCAGTGTGACAGCAGTGAGGACTGCGGTGGGAGTGACGGATGCATTTAAGGTGGAGGTGCAGTTACATCAAGGATCAGCTCTGAGCCCTTTCTTATTTGCAATGGTGATGCAATGGTGATGGACAGTTTGACAGACGAGATCAGACAGGAGTCCCCGTGGACTATGATGTTTGCAGATGACATTGTGATCTATAGTGAGAGTAGGGAACAGGTGGAGGAGACCCTGGAGAGATGGAGATATGCTCTAGAGAGAAGAGGAATAAAGGTCAGCAGGACTAAGACAGAATATATGTGTGTGAATGAGAGGGAGGATAGAGGAATGGTGAGGATGCAAGGAGTAGAGGTGGTGAAGGTGGATGAGTTTAAATACTTGGGGTCAATAGTTCAGAGTAACGGTGAATGTGGAAGAGAGGTGAAGAAGAGAGTACAGGCAGGATGGACTGGGTGGAGAAGAGTGTCAGGAGTGATTTGTGACAGACGAGTACCTGTAAGAGTGAAAGGGAAGGTCTACAAGAGGGTAGTGAGACCAGCTATGTTATATGGGTTGAAGACAGTGGCATTTACAAAAAGGCAGGAGTTTGAGCTGGATGTGGCAGAATTAAAGATGTTACGATTTGCACTGGGTGTGACGAGGCTGGACAGGATTAGGAATAAGTATATTAGAGGGTCAGCCCAGGTTGGAAGGTTTGGAGACAAAGCCAGAGAGGCACGATTATGTTGGTTTGGACATGTGCTGAGGAGGGATGCTGAGTATATTGGAAAAAGATGCTAAGGATGAAGTTACCAGGTAACAGGAAAAGAGGAAGGCCTAAGATAAGGTTTATGGATGTGGTGAGAGAGGACATGCAGGTGGATGGTGTGACAGAGCAAGATGCAGAGGACAGGAAGAAATGGAAACAGGTGATCTGCTGCGGCAACTCCTAACAGGAACAGCCAAAAGAAGATGATGATGATGATGATATTTTCATAAAATATTTTAAATCCCTCAAGAATACCTTTAATATTTGTTCTACTTTCTTTTTTATTATTTATATGTGTTATAATGTATTTGATATGATTTAGCTTATTCATTTTCTTTGATCTAAGAGTAAGTTTATGCAAGCTTGAAGGGCTTACTGAATATGTCTGAAGTTTTTCCAGGTTTATTGAAACTTTATGATTTAGAATTTCAACATATTTGGTATTTAAGTGTTTAAGTTCAGACTGACTGATAATGTCATTTGGTTTTAGATTTAACTTTAGTGTGTCTATTTTGCCCTGTAGTGTATTCAATTCTTTGTTCCTCTCTCTTGTTTTACTAATATACCAGCTGTAACTTTTACATTTAAGTAAGCCTTTAGTGAACCCCACAGGACAATGTCAGATATTTCACCATTCATGTTTATTTCTAGGAAATGGCTGATCGTTTTAACATACCAATCCTTGAATCATTTTATTTTAATAATGTATGCTGGTAATCTCCTTATAGGTTCATAGGTTCATAGGTTTATACTAGGCTATCTGCCCTAAGGCATTTATAAGCCTAGCCCAAATTTTTGTGGCTTACGCCACCCCTTATATGAAAAAATACTGTGCCCACTAGTTTGTTGTGCCTCTGTCCAGCAGTGACACAGATATGATTCCCGGGGTAAACTTACGATCTCCCATCCACAGGTCTAGATTTCTCTTGAACAGAGTCAGCGAGGTGCTCTGCCTCACATGGACCGGGATTTTATTCCACAGCATAGGGAGTCTCTGAGTGATAAATCTATCCCTCCAGCACGCCCTATTTATATCCGTGCTAAGGTTTAAGTCGCTTGCTCTAGTGGTTTTGGTGGATTTGGATTTTTTGAGGTGGAGCATGTCCATTAATTCCGGGTTGGACATGGCCTTGTATGTCAGGCACATGTCACCTCTGAGCAGACGGTATGCGACTGAATAGAGCTGGAGTTTCTTCAATCTGGCAGCATATGACAGATTTTGGAGTCCCTTTATCCTTTTGGTGAGGAACTTTTGGGGTCTCTCCAATTGCTGCAGATGTCGGGTGAGATACATCCCGAATGGGGCATTGTACTCGATCATTGGTCTGACAAGTGAAGAGTACAGGGGAACAATGCCCTCACTAGATCTGGATGTGAATCCCTTCATGATCAGGTGGGCAATGTAGAAGGTCTTTCTAACCACTTTAGCAATGTGAGTGTCAAAAGAAAGGCCACTGTCAACCTGGGTCCCCAGGTCCCTGATAACCTCTTCTGTGCTTAGTGGCTTGCCACCTATATGGTAGCTTGGGGTTACCTTGTTTTTCCCGAAGGGTATGACTATACATTTTTTGGCGTTTAACTTCAGGCCATGGCTCTGGCACCAGCTATCTGTTTCCGTGAGTCCCTTCTGAAGGATATCCGTGTCCGATGCACTTTCCACTATGGCCCAGTTTGCAGTCATCTGCAAACTTTGTCAGCCAAAGTCCTCCCATGTTGGCCTGTACTTCTGAGAAGTAGATGCCAAACAATAAGGGCCAAGGACCGAGCCCTGTGGGACACCACTTGTGACCGGCTTGGAGTCTGACACAGCGCCAGCAACTCTAACCCTGTGGGTTCTGTCCTTAAGCCAGTTTGCAACCCATCTTGTGACATATGGGTTTACATTTAAGCTGGTAAGTTTTTCTACAATACCCAAGTGGGGTATTGTGTCGAAAGCCTTTGCAAGGTCAAGGTAGGCTGTATGGACTGCCTTTCCCTCATCAATGGCCTTGGTGACTGTTTCGAAGAAGTCGACCAAGTTCAAAAGGCATGATCTTCCCTTGACAAAGCCAAACTGGGTCGGGTCCAATGTCTGCAAGTCCCCTATATCTTTGTTTATGAGCTCCATTATGATCCTCTCCATAGCTTTGCAGACTAGACTTGTTAAGCTTATGGGCGGTAATTACCAGGGTCCATAGAGGCGCCGCCTTTGTGGAGTAGGACCACAGTTGCCGTACGCCACTCCTTGGGCACGTATCCTGTGGTCAGGCTGAGATTAAACAGCTGCCTTATGTGCGGGTTTAATTCCTCATTTAGCTCATGTACCACACAGCCGGGACACCATCCGTCCCATTGATGCTGTGTTTTTAGCTTTAGAGAGAGCAGCTTTCACCTGCACATTTGAGATGTCCGGGAGGCTACACTCGGCTGGGATAGTTATCTCTCCTTTAGTGTGTGAGAGGGGTGAAGTTTGCACTGAACCTGTCTGCCAGTATGTTGGCAATGTCTGTGGGTTCAGTGATTTTTGTATCATTTTGGACTAATTCTGAGCATATCTGGGAGTTTCCACCCAGGTTCCTAACATAGCTGAAAAAGGCCTTATGATTGTCCTTTGAATCCATGGCAATTTTTCTCTCAAAATTGGCCTTAGTTGATTTTATGAGTGCTCGTATTTTTTACTAATAATGATCAGGGGTGACTTCCCTTTTATGGATTTTGTTCTATCATGTAATAGCTTTCTCCTCTTATTGTAAAGTTTGTTAATGGCTGGGGTCCACCAGACTGGACGCTTGCCCTTTGTGGAAAGAGTCTTGGTTTTATTTGGGATTGCCTGATCCATGCAGTCCTGGAGGTGTTCATAGAAGGCATTTGTAAGGGCTTCCGCAGCTTGGGTTGTGGTTTCCTCTGGCTCAGGGGCCTTGAAGGATACCACACCAGTCTTGAGTAGTGTGAAGTTTGCTTTAGAGAAGTTCTTCACTATGGTCTTTTGTTTGGGGTGGGGGTAGTGGAATTCCAGTGAGATTAGTTTATGATCAGATCTCACCAATGAGGGATATACTTCGTGTGGAGCATTTTGTCCCCATGTTTGTGACAATGAGATCTAGTATATTTTCTCCTCTCGTGGGAACAGTGACTAGCTGTTCCATGGCATTTGAATTTATGAACTCCAGGAACCGTTGGGCTAGAAAGTTAGGGCTTGAGTAATGTTCCCAGTCTATATTCGGGTAGTTGAAGTCACCCAATATGATGGTGTTTGGAGATACATTTATACCCTCCAGTGTCTTCAGGAAGGCTGTGTGGGGTCCCTGAGTTTGAGAGGGTGGCCTGTAGCATGCTACAATTTGTAGAGCAGTTTTGCCTATGGTTAGTTGCACCTGGATGGTTTCCAAGCTTGTGCGTTGCCACCAGCCTGGAGGTGTGGGTATCCTTTATGAATATGGATACACCCTCCTTTTGTGGTGTGGTCCGGGTTTTGGGGCGAACGCATGATATGAGGTAAAACCTAATAGTGCCGGGTGCTCTCAGGAGCCTTGAACCAGGTTTCAGTTACAGCACAGACATCGATGTTCTCCATACTGAGAAGGGCCTCGAGTGCGTGCATTTTGAGATTTAGACTTCTGGCATTGAGCAGCATTACCCTCAGTTTCTTCCCATTTTGTTTTCTAGGGTGGTAGGTTTAGAATTTGAGCCTTGCCTAAAAAGGCACTATGGGGTGGCAAGAGCCTTAGCCAATATCCGAATCCCAGGGTGACAGGTGCAAGCCGTCCCTTGCAAAGCAGCGTGGCTTGTCAAGCATGTCATCCCAGGCAGACAGACACTGGATCCCCTTTGAATGACACCAGACATTAAGCCAATTGTTAAAGCTGATCATCTTGTCTCTATATTGTGGCATCATTCTTGGTGAAGGAAGGATACTGCTCAGGGTTAGGGTCATACCTGCCTGGGCTACATAATCAGAGAGCTCCTCTATGTCTCTTTTCATGTAGTCCAGGGAGGCACATCTCAGGTCGCTCACACCAGCATGGACAATGACTGTGTCATATTTGTACTTGCCGTGGAGTGACCCGAGTGCTTGTGTTATGTGGCGGATTCTAGCCCGATAGGCAGCTTACTGTGACCCTCTCCTTGTTCAGCCTGGTGAGTGGGACGTCAGTGTGTCTGACTATGGAGTCACCTATGACAAGTATGTTTGGTGTTGTATTTGGCCTTAAGGGCTGTGACTGCTTTGCACACTGCTTTTGTGGTTTATGTGTTGCTTGTGGGGTGTCTTGAGGTAGCAGTTGTTTGGGTGTCTGCTTTGGAGGCCTCTGCTGTTTAGGTAATTGTTACGCAGAGCCTCCGAGTATGTCTTTGTGTGTTTATGTGTTTGATTCAGTGGAGTGGTAGCATTATGTGAGGCTGGGTTTGTGGTGTGTGTAGTTGCCTTCTCCTCCTGTCTGGTCTTGCCAGTCCTGAGTTGAGAGAGCTCAGCCTCCAGTTTGGCTAAATAGCTGCATCTCTCAAGTATTTGTGTTATGTGGGAGGAGGAGAGGGTTGTCTGTGTACATGAGGCAGTTATAACATTGCCTCAAGATTCCCAGATTCACCAGCTGGACCAGAGAGGAGATTGACAACTGACCTTTGGACATGCTAGAATAATATTGGGAAATCCTTAATTGAAAACAAGGGCCAGTGGGGAGTGAGGGTGTAGTGCTTTTAATTTTTAGTGCTGACTTATATAATTGCTTTAGTGAGCAAGTGCCAGGTAACTTGAGTGCAATGTGTTACAAGTAACTAAATGCAAAACGACAAACAGTAACTTTCTTTCAAGTGAAACAAGGAAATAAGTACAGTAAGCAATGCAGATATCACTAGTGATCCACAGAAGCTGAGAAGTTGCGTATTAGGTGGAATTAGCTTCCAGGAAATAACAAGCAAACAAACAACAAGCATATAAACAAAGCTAGATTCAGCAGGCCTGGATCTAGTCTATGCTAGAGCAAACAAGGTGAACCAATTTCAGTAAGATACAGTTCAAATATTCAGGCACTATAAACCTTTAACCAGAAATTCCCAGCTCAGAAGGGCAGAGTCCAGCCTCTTCTCCCACAAGAGTGCAGACTACGAACCTTCTTAATGTAAAATAACTGGCCTGAAGCCCAAGTGCCTAAACCAGAACTAATACACTTGGACACTGGGCTCTCAATCAGCAGTTCCCAACTTAGAAGGATGAAAGCTACCTGTCCTGCCACCACAGTGCTTGCCACAAACCTTCCTAATGTAAAACAACTGGTCTGAAGCCCACGTGCTTAATCCAAAAGACTTGAATGATAGCTACACTTTAATCAAGTTACAACCAAGCAGTAATAAATACCATTGAATACTTTAGAGAATGTCTGGATTAGTGCTCAAGTTACACAAACAAAGCCAGATCCAGCAGGCCTGAATCCAGTCTATGCCACAGCAAACAAGGCGCACCAACTTCAGTAAGAAACAGTTCAGATATGCATGCACTATAAGCCTATAACCAGAAATTCCCAGCTCAGAAGGGCAGAGTCCAGCCTCTCCTCCCACAAGAGTGCAGACCACGAACCCTCTTAATGTAAAATAACTGGCTTGACACTTTTAGAATAACAGACACTGAGCCCTCAATCAGCAGATCTCAACCTAGAAGGATGTAAGCTACCTGTTCTGCCACAACAGTGCAGACCACAAACCCTCTCAGTGCAAAACAACTAACTGGTCCGAAGCCCAAGTGTTTAAACCAAAAGGCTTAGAATGAGTTACACCAAGCAGTAATAAATACAATTGAGTATTTTAAGATGATGCAAAAGTAAAAAGAAGTAGGTAAAAACACAAGTACAGTAAAAGCAGATGAAATTTTTTTTTTTTTTTTTTTTTCTGAACAAGTGCTGAGATCAAAGAAACAGATTTGAGTGCTGAAACTAGAAAACTGGCTAGTTATAAGAAAAAACAAGCTAGAAGGCTTCCCTCAAACTCAGGGGCTCAGAAGCCTACAAATAGTCTGTACCACTTAACAAGAAAGGCAGGAAATAAGCTTAATTTTTTTTTTCTATTTCCCAGATGCTCTCTTTGTACACAGTAGGAGTGCCTGAAATCAGAATATGATCTCACTGCACTCAGTTGAGTGAGCAAATGAGATGGGCCCAGAGGCAGGCTGAGGAGCGGGCAGTTTCAATGCCACTAAGATTAACACCAAAACAAAAACAGGGCGGGTGGGTGGGAATAACTGAAGAGCAGAATAACTTCAGTTAAAAATTCCTTCAACACTCCTTCATACACAGTTTAAATCAAATTAAATACTGTATAATACTGTATTTTTTTTTTTAAAAAGTAAAAGGTACTTAAATTCTCTTATACGTCCAGTTGAATATAACCAAGTTCTTAGCTGGCCAAGCTGAAGTTTTAAAGCAGGAATTATTTCACATGCACCAGTTTAAATATGCAAGGACAGGAAATCAAAGAATGTGGCTACCCCCACACCTGTAATTACTAGCAAATAACAAAATTCAGCCAACACTAGCTTCAGTTCAAGTTACTGAAGAGCAGAATAACTTCAGTTAAAAATTCCTTCAACACTCCTTCATACACAGTTTAAATCAAATTAAATACTGTATAATACTGTATTTTTTTTTAAAAAAAAGTAAAAGGTACTTAAATTCTCTTATACGTCCAGTTGAATATAACCAAGTTCTTAGCTGGCCAAGCTGAAGTTTTAAAGCAGGAATTATTTCACATGCACCAGTTTAAATATGCAAGGACAGGAAATCAAAGAATGTGGCTACCCCCACACCTGTAATTACTAGCAAATAACAAAATTCAGCCAACACTAGCTTCAGTTCAAGTTACTGAAGAGCAGAATAACTTCAGTTAAAAATTCCTTCAACACTCCTTCATACACAGTTTAAATCAAATTAAATACTGTATAATACTGTATTTTTTAAAAAAAGTAAAAGGTACTTAAATTCTCTTATACGTCCAGTTGAATATAACCAAGTTCTTAGCTGGCCAAGCTGAAGTTTTAAAGCAGGAATTATTTCACATGCACCAGTTTAAATATGCAAGGACAGGAAATCAAAGAATGTGGCTACCCCCACACCTGTAATTACTAGCAAATAACAAAATTCAGCCAACACTAGCTTCAGTTCAAGTTACTGAAGAGCAGAATAACTTCAGTTAAAAATTCCTTCAACACTCCTTCATACACAGTTTAAATCAAATTAAATACTGTATAATACTGTATTTTTTTTTTAAAAAAAGTAAAAGGTACTTAAATTCTCTTATACGTCCAGTTGAATATAACCAAGTTCTTAGCTGGCCAAGCTGAAGTTTTAAAGCAGGAATTATTTCACATGCACCAGTTTAAATATGCAAGGACAGGAAATCAAAGAATGTGGCTACCCCCACACCTGTAATTACTAGCAAATAACAAAATTCAGCCAACACTAGCTTCAGTTCAAGTTACTGAAGAGCAGAATAACTTCAGTTAAAAATTCCTTCAACACTCCTTCATACACAGTTTAAATCAAATTAAATACTGTATAATACTGTATTTTTTTTAAAAAAAAGTAAAAGGTACTTAAATTCTCTTATACGTCCAGTTGAATATAACCAAGTTCTTAGCTGGCCAAGCTGAAGTTTTAAAGCAGGAATTATTTCACATGCACCAGTTTAAATATGCAAGGACAGGAAATCAAAGAATGTGGCTACCCCCACACCTGTAATTACTAGCAAATAACAAAATTCAGCCAACACTAGCTTCAGTTCAAGTTACTGAAGAGCAGAATAACTTCAGTTAAAAATTCCTTCAACACTCCTTCATACACAGTTTAAATCAAATTAAATACTGTATAATACTGTATTTTTTTTTTAAAAAAGTAAAAGGTACTTAAATTCTCTTATACGTCCAGTTGAATATAACCAAGTTCTTAGCTGGCCAAGCTGAAGTTTTAAAGCAGGAATTATTTCACATGCACCAGTTTAAATATGCAAGGACAGGAAATCAAAGAATGTGGCTACCCCCCTGTGATGTATTAAATTGTCATTTTTTTAAAATAATATTAAAGATTATAGCATTATGGTCTGATAATGGACATGAAACTATTGAAACTTCAATGATATGTGACAGATTGTTTGAGACAAAAATGTTATTAATATTTGTGCTCCATATCTATATGAATAATGGGTAAATTGAACTGAATTTTTTTCTGTAGCTCATATATATCCTTTAAATTCATTAGATTTACAAACGTTGATAAGTGTTCAGTTGAAGAGGTGATTCTCAGCTTTCTATCTGCAGTAGAATCTTTGTCTGATTAAAATACAATTAAAATCACCAGACATTATGACTTTACCTTTCATATAATAGGCTATAGTGTCGAAGTAATTTTTTTTGCATCTTTAGCTCCAACCCTTGGAATCGATAAGAGTTCACCAATGTATATATTTTTCTGTTCCACTCAGTTATAATAATGCTTAACATACAATTTTTATCATCATAGGTATCTTTTACTCTAGGCATTACTGGTGAGTTCTTGCATGAAATGAGGATGCCTCTTCTTTTAGCTTGAAAACCAGAACCTGCTAAAATCAAATATTTATTTAATGAAAGTTTATTTACATCTTTATTAAGTAAATGTGTTACTTGTAGAAATATTCTTTGTGCTTTATGTAATTGCAAGCATTTGAACAGACTTCCCAAGTATATGTCTTGGTTGTACAGCTTCCAAGATATGATAATTTGTAAAAATTTAGCAAAAATATATAATTCTGGGTTTGTATATGTTATAATATATTACTTACAGAAAAAATATGAATGCACAGACTACTATAATTAGGTTGATTCCCTTAGCTTCCATTGCCTACCTGTGTGACTTTCAGCAAGTCACTTAACCAGATATCACTCCCGGGCTGAGTCTGAAAAAGGTCCATGGAGATCAGTGTTCTACACCAGAAAACAATTACAAATAAAATAAATTATCTCTGTAAAGAATACTTCTTACAGATAACATTACTATTTGTTCAGACTATTATCTCTGTAAAGAATACTTCTTACTGGTAACATTGATATTTGTTCAATTTAAACTGTTTTTTTACAGTTTACATAATATTTCCTTTTGTTTACTGTATGCTTTTTAAGTTAATTTTTCAGAAAATACTCTGGAATTTAAGTATGTGTTTTAGCTGCTAGAGGTATGACATTCCATGCCACACATGTGTTAATGTGTTAGTTACAGTTCCTGAGGGAAATATAAACAAATAAAGAAAAGTTTACTTCCACAGGAAATAAGGCAATAAACCCTTAAATCCCAACTGATGAGTTGAAATGTGTGTTTGTTTTTTGTTCTGTCTTGTTTTTGCTTGAATGTTACTGAGGTGGCCACTTTCCTGTAAGTTTGCTATGTGCAATTTCTGCCTGTGATCTTCTAGGAACTTAAAAATGTTCAGTTATCATTAAGTTAAGAGACAGTTATATGGATGTCAATAGATTAGATAGACGTTTTCTTTCAATATCTCTGTGTGCTTAACTAAATGTTATTTTATTCTTCCATGTGCACTTCTTTCATTTATGTGTATATTTAATATGTAACTGTACTGCTGCATTGCTTAATTAAATGTATTCACTTTTAAACTCGTGGCTGGTCTTTATTAAATATGTATTACTGCTCTTTATTATCTAGAGTTTTCACTGTGTCATATTTAATCCTCCAATAATAGAGGCCCATGGGATACATGCAAATGACCCTTTAAGGACATCAAGTGTTTCAGTTATATGGCTTCTGAATGTCCATGACTTTTTACATTTTTCACCAATAAAGCCAAATCCCACTAGCTGGAGACATGCATGTTTTGGCCTTCTTATGACTTCATCAACACAGCATAAGTGGACTGTTTGGCTATACCTTACAAACACAGGGTCTTTCCACCTTGCTAATATCCATAATCATTAAGGTGTCTGGAAAAATATCCCAACTAACATCCAAACCAAAAAGGATGGCTATCATCTACCACTGATTAACAAGTCATGGCTCCCCATCTCCACTTAGATAATTTGGGTCTACTACCAGAGAGAATATGAATATGTATGATTTCATATTTGGCTTAATTTAAGAGCAAGAGGTTACTGGAGGTCCTTGGCCTTCCAAGGTGGTAGCAGTATTACCATGCCAGAAAAAAAGTTTTAGTGAATTGGATAAATCTGCCAGGCTTCCTTGGGACTTATGTGTGCATGTGTATGCATGTATGTGTGTGTATGTATAGTTGTGTATGTGTTTGTGTAAATAATAATTTGTGTAAAAGGCAGTTACCATGAGTAAGAGGTACTGGAAGACACTGTGGTTTACAGAAAGAGGGTGGTGAGGAAGGTGGATAGGTCAAATACTCAGCTCTGAAAGTCTCTGTGCAGTCTAATCTGGGACTGGATGTTGAAAGCTCATACCCAGGACAGCAATACATATTCTGTTTATGACCTTGTGGCAAGTTTGTATTTTGTGACTTGATTATTAAGTTAGGTGTGCATGCGCTTTCTTTCTTGTACTTTAACTGGTTGTGAACCAATCATGTTTCTCAAGACAGCAATCTCCTGTTGTCAGGTGGGACCTATTCTTTATATTTAGTAGCAGTGTGTGCCACCAATCCTCACATATCTGTCGGGCATTGGTGGGATTCAAATTCCACTCATGCCACCAGTCATCACATTTGTGGTGGTACTGATAGTGGCCAATAGGCAAATAATCACTATTTATCATTCTTGCAAACCCAGTGAGAGACTTAATTAGTGAGTTTTTGTTGAAATTAGTTTACTCTTTTTGCTCCTTTTGATGGAAGAGGAAGGTTCCCAGGCTAATGTGGGCATTACTTGCTACTCAGGCTAAATTCAAGTGTCTTACTATTGGATGATGGGCTCTATTTAACTTTTTGTGGCCTATTTTCTGTGTTATGAATAACACATTGCACTTTACAGATGCAGGCATTCAGACCGTTAACTTTCTCTATACAACCTACTCCCCCATTTCCTATTGTACTTTCAATTGTCAGTAGTTGTACAAAGAGGTATTGGTTTGTGCTAGGTGGAATGCCGCTCTATATGTGTCAGCACAGATTGTTTGTTTTAGACAAATAGGTTAGCACTGCATGGCACATTGTTGTTCATGTGTAGACTTATAATGTTTGTTTTAGACAGATTGCACCTCCAGTAAATCAACTCCAAACCTCATAGGCACAACTCCCCCTATAGCCCACATTAGTTAGCACCTGGGACCATGGATTTTCACTTTCCAAATATCTCTACAGCCAGCCTAGTTGCAATAGGCATCTTGAGGCGAAGTAGCAGCTCTCAAATGTCTCCTGACAACCACCTACTACTGAAACTAGCAGACACAGTGTGTGAGAGATATTGTTAGGTAATGTTATTGGAGGTAAATCTCTCACATGAAGTCACAAAAAATAACAAGCAGGTTTGTAGTATTACACAACACGACACAAACAAAGGACACACAGCTCATACCAAACACATAGACCTTCATGCGCTGAGGCTCTAAACAGTAACCTACCTAAACCACAAAGGCCTCCTAAAAGTAATCTAAGTAACAAGTACCCTAAGCACCCTTACAAATGTACAACAGAGGCAGCACCCACTATGAAACATACATCTAAGAGTCTCACTGACTTAGTTCAAAAACCTAAAAGGCAAACCTTAGCACAATCCAATATTATAGTCATGGGTGATTCCATAATGAGACACACTAATGCAACACTCTCCAGGCTGTGCAAATGAGGGTCATGCCTAGTCGCCAATCAGGTTCCAGGATTCCCCACATTATGCAATCATACAAGTCCTTGCATCACAAGTACACATATGACACAGTCAAAGTACACACAGATGTAAATGAGTTGAGACATACTTCCCTGACAACAAGAACAGAGACATCATGGAGCTCTTGGAATATGTGTCTGAGTCCGGTATGAACTTAGTGTTGAGCAGCACTCTGCCATCACCAAAAATGATGCCACAATATGAAGGGTGTTTTCAACAACTGACTTAGCTTCTGGTGTCATTCACAGGGGATACAATATATATCACAGCCAGGGAGGAAATGGTAGACAGTCCTAACTGCCTTTCCAGGGAAGGCCTGTACCTACCCCCAAGACCTTTGTATATTGGCTAAACCTTTCCTTTTTAGTCAATGTCAATTTTCTAAAGTTTCCAATGTAACAAAACAAAATCTGGATAACAATAAGGTATTCCTGCTCAATACTAGGAGCTTTATCAAAAAACTCCACTCCCTACAAGCAAACTTTACCCTGGAAAATGATGAAATATGCATCATCACAGAGACCTGGTTCAGGGCAGAATGAAAGCACTTCATCAGAGCATGGTTTTAATGTCTATCACACATTCAGACCCACCACATTAGACAAAGACCTAAAGGTGGGGGGAGTGACTCCATATTCTTAAAACATTTCACCTCCAAGCTTGTTAGACAAGATAATGACCTGAAACTCCTCCATGTCCAGTTTACTATTACCAAAACCCCTTATCATATCATAGCTAAAATATAGGGCTCCCTCTATGCCCCCCTTGGTTCACACCTCATACCAAAGTAGTACGGAGTACCAATGTAATAAACCAAATACCATTCTCCTAAGAGACATCAACTACTTCTCTTTAAACTACAAGAAGTATTCATCCTCATACATATAAGTCTAGACATTTCAGGACTTCATCTATATAAACTCTCTGGACCAGTTAGTCCAACCCCATCTAGGGGCAACAAAGTCCTGGATTGGGTCATTACCAATATAGAACAGCTTTGCTCCCCACAAATTGTAACTTTCTCCTGGTCAAATAAGACCATAGATTAGTTACATTCACCATACAACCAAAGCCTGAAGTGACTTCTAATACCATGATATTCAGAGATTATGCGAATGCTAATCTACTAAAACTGAGTGATGACCTTTCTAAATTCAAAATCCTCTTCCATGTTGATGACCTCACTGCTTATACCAAATCCTTTACTGCCAAATTCTAATCCCTGTGAATAGATGCATAGATACATCTGTCCTCCTCAGGTATAAATGCGTCACCAAATACAAAAATAAACTCCAGTGGTGGAAATCTAATATAAACAGACTATACTTTCAAGATGCCAAAAATGCTCTTGCTACACTAAATAAGGATAAACCCTAATCAAATCAACCAATGCCAGATATGAAGTAAAAATAGCAACCCATGTGAAGAATAATCACAAAGCCTTCTTTAACTATGTTGGAAACCTTGCAAAGAAACCTTGCAAACAATGCCCAGATTTGTACAAAGCCAATACATAAATAATAATATCACATACTTGGACCCAGAGGAAATTGCCAGTCTATTAGCAGACCAGTTTAGCTCAGATTTCATCCTCTCTCAGCCAATATTCTCCATTCACATACCCAAATTTACACCTCCTCAAATCTCCCAAGAAGAAGTCCACAAGGTGCTACCTAAGGCCATGATCACTACTTCACTGGGACTAGGCAACATACTGGGCTACCTACTGAGTAGCCTGAAATATGATTTGTCAGACCCTCTACAGAGGCTATTCAACATCAGCCTCAAAACAGGCTTAATGCTGCATGAATGGTGCAGAGCAACAGCCATTCCACTGCACACAGGTAAGGCTTCACTGGACCAGGGTAGTTATAAACCCATAAGCCTGAACAGCCTCATCTGTAACACTAAGGGAAGGATCATTACTGAGATAATAAATAACGATATACGGGACAGCACAGACTTCAGATGGTGCCTTTTGGGGGAAGAGTTGTATAGACCAATCACTTTGGGCATCGACTGTGGTGTGCAGTATCCTCTAGATAGGAGGTAGGTAATAAGTAGCTTGAGGACCCAGCCTACTCATACCTATGCCAGGAACCTATGCTATCAATGGGAGTGGCCTGTGTGCCCCTGTTGGCCAGTGTGTACCTGCCATAAAACCAAGCAGAAATGGGTCAATAAGTTACTGGACAGCTGGTCTCCAGATGCCAACTTGGGTTACCTGAGATAGCTTTGTTGAGCGAAAGCTAGACATAAAACCACTGAACTTGCCAAACATGAAGTAAAGATTGCTGCACTCAAAGTAAGTACACTGGCAGGATGCAGCTTGGAAGTGGGTGACATGATAGTAAGGAGGAGGCTGGATATCCTCTGTATCCAGGAAACAAGATGGGGCAGGATGCAGCTTGGAAGTGGGTGACATGATAGTAAGGAGGAGGCTGGATATCCTCTGTTTCCAGGAAACAAGATGGAAGAACAACGCAGCAAAACTACTTGCTTGGGATCCTGAGTCTACTTATCAGGAAGAAGACAGACTAGAAATGGTATATGAATTGTTTTAAGGAAGAGGCTTCAGAAAATGGTTACTGAGACATGGTTTAAAGTCGTGGAGAGCACACCAATAGTGCAAGGTTATAATGCCTTCCACACATTTAGGCCAGCTACTTCACAGGCAGGGGTTAAAGGTGGGGGTGTCTCTATTTACATCAAAAATAAATATACTTCAAAGCTGATCAAACAGGACAATGCACTTGAGCTGCTCCATGTTCAAATCACCATAAGTAAAATCCAATACCACTTCCTTGCAAGCTATAGGTCCCCCTCTATGACTCAGGAAACCCATACCATGTATTTAAACTCATTAGAAACACTAACCATCCAACCCAATACCATATTCATGGGTGACTTTAATTACCCCACTATTAACTAGGAATCCTATATGACACCAAACGTACATGCACAGAGATTCCTAGATTTTGTAAACACAAACTCCCTGGACCAGATAGTCGATACACAGACCAGGGGTGCAACCACACTGGATCTGGTCCTCACTAATATGGGAGACGGCTGCACACCCCCTACTGTAATGCCTTCCCTGGTAAGGTCAGACCACAAAATGGTCTCCCTTGAAGTAAAAATAAAACTTGGACCCCCAGCTAAACCTGGAATATTCAGGAACTATTCTAAGGCCAACCTCCTGCTATTAAGTGAGAAACTGGCAACATTTCAAGCCCCCATGAACCCTGAGAACACTTCTGCCTATGCAGCACTGTTCAAAGAAATCCTATATAAGCATGTTAATAGCTGCATAGAGGCAGCTGTACGTACTCACCAGGAAGAAGTACATAACTAACTCAAAAAACAAGCCACCCTGGTGGAATCACAAAATCAGTCAGCTGTATTACAGGAGGAAGAAAATCATGGCAAAAATTAGGAGGTGCAGCACCCAGCAGGATAAAAGCACTCTCATCAAACTAAACAAACAACTCAGAGGACAAATAAAGTCTACCAAAGCAAAATTTGAGGTAGGTTTGGCCTCCCAGGCTAAGGACAACCACAAAGCATTCTTTAGCTATGTCTGCAGCCTCAAAGACAATACTCAATTGTGTGCAGAGCTCATTGTAAATGGACCCACCTATACTGAGCCAGAAGATATAGCAAACCTCCTGGCTGATAAATTCAGCTCGAATTTTACCCCTCTCTTCCACACAACCTTCCCTCAGGAAATATCATCAAATATACCTCCCCCTGCTATCACTAGGAAACATGTCCTTAATGCTCTCTCTAAGTCCAAGAACACTGCATCAATGGGCCCAGACAATATCCCAGGATGCCTTTTAAATAGCATGAAACATGACCTATCAGGGCCTCTGGAATTACTATTTAACTGTAGCCTCCAAACAGACTTCGTGCCTCATGAATGGAGAGAGGCAACAGTCATCTCTCTGCACAAAGGTGGGCCATCTACAGACCCTGGAAACTACAGACCTTCACTGGAGCTTCTGTTGCTTACTTTAAACTAGCCTGAACTGTTTTTTTTCTGATTACTGCATTTATTTTTAAATCTGCACTTAAAGTTACATTTAGTCGAATTTAATCGAAAGTTTGCTTGTTTGTTTGTTTAATTTAACTGTGGAGGCTGCCCACTAAAGTGTGCTAGCCTGTGTAACTAATTTATTACTGTCTCTGCATTTTCTGTGTATTTCTACAAAAAACAAAAACAAAAAAATCCTTGTTTTCCGCCTTTCTCAACTAGTTTAGACCAGTATACAGGCATTGCTGTATTCTGGGCTGTGGTGTAGTTCCTGTGTTGTCCATTACCTTACTTGGATAGAAGGAAGTTTCTTTGCTCACCAGTGGGAGTGGGGAGCCTTGAGCAGCCTATCTGTCCTTGGGGGGAGTGACCTCAGCACAAGAAGCTGTAGTAATTGGTTGTTTGGGACCATTCCTAGCTCTTTTGTAGTTCACTGCTTAAAATCCGCCTTTGCACGGCTTTTGCTGGTCATGCGCATAGCGCGCCGTTAAACAAGGTTAAACTTGGTTAAACAAGGTTAAACTTTTTCTGGCTCTGCCAAGTCTGCTGTTCAATTTTTCCCTTAGAACTGTTCTACTTGCAATCTAAACAGCCTATACTCTATCTGAAAAGCTCAGCACTTGCTCCTAAAGCATTTTTATACAGGTAAAGCACTCTTAAACAAAATAAAGTACTTCATTCACCTAAATTCTGTTGAGTACACATCTCCCAATAGGTCCTTTCTGACTCAGTTACACAGCAATCTTTTTCACTATTTCTAGCATGTCGAAGGGTCAGTTGCTGGCATCCTCTCCTGTTCAGCTGGTGAATCTGGGAATCTTGAGGCAATGTTACAATTGCCTCATGTACACAGACAACCCTCTCCTCCTCCCAACAAATACAAATATATGCGAGAGATGCAACTATATAGCCAAACTGGAGGCTGAGCTCTCTCAATTCAGTACTGGCAAGACCAGTCAGGAGAAGAAGGTAACCACGCACACCACAAACCCAGTCTCACATAGAACTATCACAACAGCAAACCAAACACATAAACACACAAAAACATACTTGGAGGCGCTGATTAAAAATCTACCAAAACAACAGAGGCCTCCAAAGCAGACACCCAAGCAACCACCACCTCAAGACATAGCACATGCAACACATAGTTCACAAAGTCAGTGTGCTAAACAGTCACAGCCCTTAAGGCCAAACAACATGCCAGACACACTTGTAATAGGTGACTCCATAGTCAGACACACTGACGTACCGCTCACCAGTCTGAACAAGGAAAAGGTCACAGTAAGCTGCCTGTCGGGAGCTAGAATCCGCCACATAACACAAGCACTCAGGTCACTCCACAGCAAGTACAAATATGACTCAGTCATTGTACATGCCGGTGTGAACGACCTGAGACATACCTTCCTTGACTACATGAAAAGAGACATAGAGGAGCTCTCTGATTATGTAGCCCAGGCCGGTATGACCCTGACCCTGAGCAGCATCTTACCCTCACCAAGAATGATGCCACAGTACAAAGACAAAATGATCAGTTTTAACAATTGGCTTAATTACTGGTGTCATTCTAAGGGGATCCAATGTCTGTCTGCTTGGGATAACATGCTTGACAAGCCACGCTGCTTCGCAAGGGATGACTTGCACCTGTCACCCCTGGGCTTCCGGATATTGGCCAAGGCTCTTGCCACCCCCATAGTGCCTTTTTTAGGCAAGGCTCAAATGACAAACCTACCTCCCTAGAAAACACAAGTGGAAAAAAACTAAGGGTAATGCTGCTCAATGCCAGAAGTCTAAACCTCAAGATGCACGCCCTCGAAGCCCTCCTCAGTATGGAGAACATCGATGTCTGTGCGGTGACTGAAACCTGGTTCAAGGCTCCTGAGAGCACCCCAGCACTATCAGGTTTTACCTCATATCATGCTTTCCGGCCCCAAAACTTGGACCGAACCACAAAAGGAGGGGAGTATCCATTTTCATCAAAGATACCCACACCTCCAGGTTAGTGGCAACGCACAAAGCATCGGAGACTATCCAGGTGCAACTAACCATAGGCAAAACTGCCTTACAGTTTGTAGCATGCTACAGACCACCCTCTCAAACTCAGGAACCCCACACAGCCTTCCTGAAGACACTGGAGAGTATGAATGTCTCTCCAAATACCATCATTTTGGGAGACTTCAACTACCCAAACATAGACTGGAAACATTACTCAATCCCCAACACCCTAGCCCAAAGGTTCCTAGAATTCATCAACTCAAATGCAATGGAACAACTAGTCACCATTCCCACAAGAGGAGACAATATACTAGACCTGATCATCACAAACATGGGGACAGAATGCTCCACACCGGAAGTATATCCCTCTTTGGTAAGATCAGACCATAAATTAATCTCACTGGAAATCCACATCCCGCCCCCACCCCCTGCACAAAAGACCACAGTGAAGAACTTCTCAAAAGCAAACTTCACACTTCTTAAGACTGAAGTGGTATCCTTCAAGGCCCCTGGGCCAGTGGAAACCACAACCCACACTGCTGAATCCTTTGCAAATGCCTTCTATGGGCACCTTCAAGAATGCATGGATCATGCAATCCCAAATGAAACCAAGACCCATTCCCCCAAAGGCAGGCGCCCGGTCTGGTGGACCCCAGCCATAAACAAACTTTACAACAGGAGGAGGAAGCTACTACATGACAGAGCAAAATCCCTAAAAGGGAAGGCGTCTCTGATCAGTACTAGCAAAAAACTACGATCACTCATAAAATCATCCAAGGCCAACTTTGAGAGAAAAATCGCAAAAGACACAAAAGACAATCACAAGGCCTTCTTTATCTATGTTAGAAACCTAGGTGGAAACTCCCAGATATGCTCAGAGTTAGTCCAAAATGACACAAAATACACCGAACCCACTGACATTGCCAACATTCTGGCAGACAGGTTCAGTGCAAATTTCTCCTCCCCAAAAGGAGAAAGAACAATCCCAGCAGAGTGTAGCCTCCCTAACATCTCAGATGCCCAGGTGAGAGCCGCCCTCTCTAAAGCTAAAAACACAGCATCAATGGGACCGGATGGTGTCCCGGGCTGTGTGCTACATGAACTCCAAGAGGAACTAAACCCACACATAAGGCTGCTGTTTAATCTTAGCCTTACTACAGGATACGTACCCAAAGAGTGGCGTACGGCAACAGTGGTCCCACTTCACAAAGGCGGTGCTTCTACGGACCCTGGAAATTACCGCCCATAAGCTTGACGAGCCTGGTCTGCAAAGCTATGGAGAGGATCATTATGGAACTCATAAACAAAGACATTGGGGACCTACAGACATTGGATCCTACCCAATTTGGCTTTGTCAAGGCCAGATCCTGCCTTTTGAACTTGGTCGACTTTTTTGAAACAGTCACTAAGGCCATTGATGAGGGTAAGGCAGTTCACACAGCCTACCTTGACCTTGCAAAAGCCTTTGACACAATACCCCACTCGGGCATCATAGACAAACTCACCAGCTTAAATGTAAACCCATATGTCACAAGATGGGTTGCAAACTGGCTCAAGGACAGAACCCACAGGGTCAGAGTTGCTGGAGCTATGTCAGACTCTAAGCCAGTCACAAGCAGTGTCCCACAGGGCTCAGTCCTGGGACCCCCTCTTGTTCGGCATTTATTTTTACGAGGTACAGGCAAACATAGGAGGATTGTGGCTGACAATGTTCGCAGATGACTGCAAACTGGGTGCCATAATTGATACTCCAGTGGACACAAACATCCTTCAGAGAGGCCTCATAGAAATGGATAATTGGTGCCAGAGCCATGGCCTTAAGCTGAACGCCAAAAAATGTATAGTCATACCCTTTGGGAAAAACAAGGTACCGACAAATTACCACATAGGCGGTAATCCATTAAGTACGGAAGAGGTAATCAGGGACCTAGGGACCCAGGTTGACAGTAACCTCTCATTTGACACTCACATTGCCAAAGTGGTTAGGAAGACCTTCTATATTGCCCACCTTATCATGAAGGGTTTCACATCTAGATCAAGAGAGGTCATTGTGCCCCTGTACTCTTCTCTTATCAGGCCAATGATTGAGTACAATGCCCCATTTGGGATGTATCTCACCCGACACCTGCAGCAGTTGGAAAGACCCCAAAAGTTGTCATATGCCGCCCGACTGAAAAAACTCCAGCTCTATTCAGTCGCATACCGCCTACTCAGAGGTGATCTGTGCCTGACGTACAAGGCCATGTCCAATCCTGAATTAATGGACATGCTCCACCTCAGAAAATCCAAATCCATCAGAGCCACGAGAACAAGTGACTTAAACCTCAACACAGAAATAAATAGGACGTGCTGGAGGGACAGATTCATAACCCAGAGGCTCCCTACACACTGGAACAGAATCCCAGTCCATGTTAGGCAGAGCCCCTCACTGACTCTATTCAAGAGAAATCTCGACGAATGGATGGGAGATCGTAGGTTTACCCCGGGGGTCATCTCTGTGTCACTACTAGACAGAGGCATAGTAAACTAAACCCTAAAAGGGCGTAGTATTCTCATCCTAAGGGGTGGTGTAAGCCACATACACTCTGGATAGGCTTATAAATGCCTTAGGGCAGATAGCCTAGTACGACCCTATGAACCTATGAACCTGTAAGTCTCACTAGTCTTATATGCAAAGCCATGGAAAGAATTTTCATGCAGGTGCTCAGTAGAGATATAGCAAACCTCCAGTCACTGGACCCAACCCAGTTTAGTTTCATCAAGGGTAAATCATGCCTACTCAACCTGGTGGACTTCTTTGGGAAGGTCACCAAAGCGTTGGATGAGGGCAAAATTGTTCACACTGCGTACCTTGTCCTAGCCAAGGCATTTGACACAATATCCCACTCGGGCATTGTTGACAAACCCAAGAGGTTAGGTACAAACCTGTATGTCACCCGGTGAATAGCTAACTGGCTCACATACAGGACCCAGGAAGTTAGAACTGGGGAGTCCATCTCTACAAAGAGGCCAGTCAGAGGTGGAGTTTCTCAGGGATCAGTTCTTGGACCGCTCCTTTTTGGCATTTATTTTTCAGAAATTAAGGCCAATGTCAGTGGTCTCTAGCTGACTAAACTTGCAGGTGATTGCAAATTAGGAGCTGTCATTGAATCTCACACTGACACAAATGTTCTACAGGAGGGGCTGACACAGACAAACAACTATTGTCAGAGCCATGGACTAAAACGAATTGCCAAGAAATACATAATAGCGTCCCTTGGGAAGTCATCCATCCCTGGTAACAACACACCCCTTAGAGGTGACTCAGTAGTCAAGGACTTAGGGACACACATAGGTAGTAATCTAGCCTTTGATCATCACGTGTCTACAGTGGTGAGGAAATCATTCTATGTTGTGCAACTTATAAACAAAGGTATGGCATCTAAGTCCAAGGAAGTCATTGTTCCACTGTATTTTGCATTCATCAGACCTATCATTGAGTACAATGCCCCCTTTGGTATGTACCTAACCAGGCATATCCAACAACTGGAACATCCACAGAGGTTCCTCACTAAAAGAATACTAGGCGTAAGTAATTTGTCCTATGCAGACCACCTCAAGGCCCCATCCCTGTATTCTGTCTTTTACAGGCTTTTGAGGGGAGATCTATGCCTGGCATACAGGGCATTGTTAGACCGCACTCTGATGGACCTCCTGCATATCCACAAAACAAACAGCACCAGAATTACCCATTCTAAAGGCTTAAACATTGCCTATGATATAAATAGGACCTGCTGGAGAGACAGGTATGTATCCCAGAGATTACCCTGTCTATGGAACAGGCTCTCCATCCATGTGAAGCAGAGTTCCTCCCTAACCCAATTCAAGCACAACTTGGACAATTGGATGGGAAACCAGAAATTCATCCCTGGTTTGGCACCTATGTCTCTAATTGACACGGGTAACCTGTAAATGGCTCATCTCCCAGGCCCTGCTTACACTTATCAATGGTATCAGAACTTGTCAGAGATTTGTTATGCATGGCTAGGATTAAAAAGGCTGTTATGGTCGTTAGCCTAGTAAACACCTGTGAACCTATGAACCTCTCAAACAAAGAGGGAGGACATCATAATTAGCGTCAGACTCATGGCAATCAAACTTCAGTGTAATAATAGGGCAGTATTCATGATCTCACCCTATGCCCCAAAGCAGGGTTATAATAATGAGGAAAATAATGCATTCGGGCAGCAGGTGTAGGACCTACTAGATAAAGCAGGACAACATGCATTGTTATCGGTGATGGGGAACCTGAATGCACATATTGCGTAGTCAGAACAGGGTATGAGGACTGCCTGGGTCAACAGGAATAAAGAGGGAGAAGCCATTCTAGACTTCTGTCTGGCAAAAAGATTGATGCTGGCCATCAGACAGTTCAGCAAGAGAGATAGTCAAAAGAGCACATACAAGAAGGGACAACATGCAACTTAGGTAGACTTCTTCCTAGTAAGGAAAAGAAACTGGGGTGTAATCAGTGACTGCAAAGTCATCCCTAGTGAAACAGTCAGCTCACAGCATAAACCACTGATTGCTAGACAAAGCTGCAAGCCGTGGTAAGAGAAGGCTCTAAAGTCAACAGAGACTAGGCTGAAGACCCGGAAGTTGACTAGAGAGACAACACGAGATTTCAAGGAATTACTCAGGGCTCTAGCACCTCGGGAAGGAGAGGAAATCTATGAAGCTGAAGAAGAATGGCAGCATGTGTGAGGACTACAGAACAGATATGCATCAGAGCTAGGTATGGAAATAAGGTACATAAGGGAATCTGGTAGTGGAATGAAGAGGAGCAGGAAGTCATCAAAAGAAAAAAGGAATGCTGGAAAAAGTGGGAAATACAAAAAACAGACCAGGCTAAGAAAGAATACTGGTTGGCTAACCAAGAAGCTAAGAGAACAGTTACAGTATCAAAGAAAAAGGCATAAGAGCATTCTACCAGCTTCTGGAAAGGGACTCAGCAGATGATACTAAAACTCTTATCCAGTTGCAAGGCAAAGACAGAAGGATAAAGAAGATAGTTAATGGATCCCCTCCATAAGGAATGCCAGCAACAACTTGCTCACCAGTCCCCGGGCAATCAAAGATAGGTGGAAGGAGTACTTCCAGCAGCTTCTGAATGAACCCCACAAGTACTGTACTGTCCTTGACACAGTCTACAATGAGAGAAGAAGAGGAGGAGGAGCCCACTCTAGAAGAAAAAGAATAAGAACTGCAGTAAGGAAAATGAGGTCAGGGAAAGCAGCAGGCTCAGATAAGGTCACAGGATGAGGTCACAGCAGTTATGACCAAGATGTTGGGTGAGTCACGGAAGAAATGGCTCCTGAGGGTACGCGTAGCATTCTGGAGAGAGAGAAGTATATCGCAGATGACTGGAGATTAAGCATTTGAGTGTCAGTGTATTAGAACAAAGGGGGCATTCACAACTGTGGGCAGTATAGCTGCATCAGACTCTGGTCACACAACATGAAAGCTCTGGAGAGGGTGATTGATAAATGGATGCCCACAGTAGATGAAAGTAAGATGGGAGATGAGCAGTTAGGATTCAGATCAGGATGCAGCAAAACCAACCTGATGTTTGTAGTGAAACAGATAGTTGAAAAGAAGCCAGAGAAGAGGAAATACTCTAACTGGGCATTCCTAGACTTGGAGAAAGCATATAGGAAGGTACCAAGAAAGCTAATTTTGACAGTGCTGCAGTGGTTCAGATTCCTAGAAACATTGGTAGAATTAGTGCAGGCTATGTGCAAGGACCCAATGACAGAAGTATGAACAATGATTGAATTCATAAACTGGTTCAAAGTGGGAGTGGGTGTATATCAGGGTTAATCTCTGAACCCACTGCTGTTCATACTGGTGATGGACTACATCAGCAGACAGGACAAAGGAGACAGAGCAACAAAACTGCTGTATGCAGACAAAGTGGCATTACAGGCAGACTTTGAACAAGAATTTTAACAAATGATAGGAAATGGAATGCAAAGCTGAAGGAACACAGGATGAGACTGAATACAGATATGACAGCTGCAATGGCAGCAAATGGGTGAAATCAGAAGCTGAAAACTGAGATAGAAGGGAAAATAATGGAACACGTTAACAGCTTCTGGGAGGGGTGGTTGAGGAGAAGGGAAGTCTGAACGAGGAGGTCAAAGCTAGAATCAGAGGGGCTGCAGCCAACTGGCACAGACTGTCAGGGGTAGTATGTGACAGAAGAATGCTAAAGAAGCTGAAAAGCAAGGTGTACAAAACAGTGGTGTGACCAGTACTACTGTATGGTGCATAAATTTGGATAGTGAAGACAGATCAGTTGAGGAAGCCAGAGGTGATGGAGATGAAATGTTGAGATGGATGTTAGGATGCACACTCTGGGACAGATGAAGAAATGTGGGCATCATAGCAGAATCTCAAGTAGCTCCAGTTGCAGAGAAGATCAAAGAGAAGAGATGATGGTGGTTCTGGCACATGTAGGAAAGCAAAAGATAATCTGGTGAATAAGATTTGGGATAGACAGGAAAAACAAAAGAGGAAATTAGGGCATCCAGCAAAGAGATGGAAGGTTTCTATAAGAGAAGAGCTGTGACAGTCAGGCATGGCTGTTGAAGAAGGTAGGAGAATAGCACTGAATGGAGAGATGACTGTGTTTGACACATTACCCTGACCCCATGTAGAAAATTGGTGAAAGGGGGATGATGTGATGATGATGATTATGAGGATGATGATGATGATGGTGATGATGATGATGATGATGATGATGATGAAATAAGGGTATAGGTAATCTACAGACTCTCGACCGAGCCAGCTCAGATTCAAGGGCAGATCCTGCCAACTTAATCTGGTTGACTTTTTTCAAACATGTTACTTTAACAATGGATGAGGACAAGTCAGCACACAATGCATATCTTGACCTCACAAAGGCTTTTGACGCTATCCCATATTCAGATATCATAGATAAACTCTCCTAGCTGAGTCAAATTTGCTAGACAACTCAGAAAGCAAACTGGCTCACAAACAGACTCCAGAAAATAAAGGTGGGCTGCTCTACTGCCTGCAAAAGACCTGTTACTAGTGGTGTACCAGAGGGTTCCATCCTTGGACCACTTCTCTTTGGCATTTATTTCTTGGAGGTCAAGGCTAATGTTATGGATTTCTGGCTGACCAGGTTTGTTGATGACTGCAAACGTAGTGCCATTATAAACTCCCCAAAGGACACCATGATGCTCCAGGAGGCCCTGTCCCAAACAAATAGCTGGTGTCAAAACCATGGACTAAAATTAAATACCCAGCAATGTATAAGTGCATTCTTTGCCAAGCATGACTCTCTTTGTAACTATCACATTGAAAACACACCCCTGAAAATTGATCCTGTAGTCAGTGATCTGGGAACCTATATTGAAAATGAACTGTCCTTTCATCACAATGTACCCAGTACTGTAAAGTAGTCCTTTTTCATTGCACATTTATATATAAAGGTATGACTTCAAGGTTCAGGGATGCAATCGTTCTACTGTACTCAGCTCTCATTAGAATGATCATCGAGTGTAATACCCATTTCATTATGTACTTGTCAAAACACATGCCACAACTGGAATGACCACAATGTTTCCTCAGTAAGACAATCAAGGGCCTAAATCATAAAAACTTTGCAGACCATCGCAAAGCCTTGTCTCTCGTCTTAGTATCATACAGGCTACTGAGAGGCATCCTCTTGTCTTGCAGCCTGAACAGATCCTATGCTGTCAGACCTATTATACATTGTCAAATCCAGTGGTGGTATAACCTCCCACTCAAGGGATCTCCATCTCTTCTGCAACATAAATAGAACATGTTAGAGGGATAGGTATGTATCTCAGAGAATTCAACTTCTCTGGAACCATCTTACACTCCGCATAATGCAAGGTACTTCTATAAAACTATTCAAATGTAATTTGGATGAATAGATGGGTACCTGCAAATGTTTCCTGGCTTAGCACCCTTGTGCATAGGAGCAACATGTAAATGCCCCAGCATAGCTTTGTTCTGCCTGCCCCTGGGTTATTTGCACACAAAATGTAAGAGCTAAAAGCTACCACTGAAATGTAACTGAAATGTAAGGTTAGGCTTCTTAAGATCATCACAGATCAGTAGCCTAGCAAGTACATATGAACTCCACCTGTGATAATCATTACTTTTGAGTGGAAGTGACCCCTTAATCATAGCAGTGACAACTAGCCTAAATTGATTTTTTTAAGTTAAATTGTTTGAGATGTTACCTGAAGTCTGTGTTTTGTACATTTTCAAATGAGAAACATACTTTCTTTGAGCTTGGCCATAATCAGCTACTGCATCAATCACTGGCATGTAGTCGATGGAGCTTTCATTCTATAACATTATTTTAATCAAGAAGTAATCTTCTTTTATTGCTTCTTGGGCAAGTACTTTCAGTTCATTCAGCCTTTAATGGGGGTATTTTCAGCGCTTAATTATAAATTGTTCTTTGACAGATGTTTTTTTGTTTAAACTACCAAATTCCTGACATTTGGCACCCCAAATCAGTACTCATACCTAACATACTAGAAGCAGAAGTATTCATACTGAAAAGTAACTGCCGTTACTTGGAACAGTGAGCCAAATTTTCCAGTTGTTTTTTGTGCCTGCAAGTGTATGCGTGTGCATGTATGTGTGCCTGATTTCACTTGTCTGCAGAGAATTTATAAAAACAATTATGTCACTCCTTGACATTTAAAGAGTGATGCTGCCCTGGTGCCAGTTAAACCTGTTTTATTTAATCAGACTATAAACCAAGTCAGAAGTATTTATCTGAAGTCTATACACAGCCAGCCCAACAAATCGTCCAAACTATTTAAAGTAACTTCCTAAAATGAAATCCTTTGCATAGAATTTTGAAGTTTATTAATAGACTTATTTTTGGTATAAGCAGGACATAGAGTTCCTTTTTTTTTTAATACATTTTTTTAAAAAAAGTTTGTTACTGAAAACAATCACAGGAATGCAAATCCCGTTGAGCACGTTAAAAAAAAAGGTTCCATTTAAGGCCGCGGAACATACATTATGAACAATATTAGAAGGACATGTGCAAATCTTTGTGTGTATTAAACTTCTCAGCACCACCACACTAGAAGAGCTACATGTTGAAATTACTCGCTGAATGTTGTCAACAAAGGTGACAAAATTCACATGAGCCGTTTTATGTTTTTCAAGATGTCTTCTTCATCTTTGCCAAAATGCATGTCCCAACAGATTTGTATAATTCAAGATAATAATTAAGAGTCAAACAGCAGCTTGTAACCATAAGTATCAAGATGTCTTGCTCATGAAAAATTTCAGTAATTATGCTTGTAGTTTCCAAATCTGCTATTTTATTTAATCATAACATAAAACAGCAGCAAATATAAACCTCATAGTTTTTTCACCTTCTCAGTTTTGCATTCTGTGTATTGATCTAACAGTATGACAACAAAGCTCAGAAGGTTGAATATGGTTATACAGTTTCAGTATTTCAACAGGTACCATAGCCCCCCATGTGCTGGAAGATCAAAAGGTTATGGGTTTGAGTCCCACAATAACTAGTGTATCAATCTAACAGTATGACAGTATAGCACAGAAGGCTGACTATGAACTAATAATGAGCTTCAGCTTGTACACCTGGCTTAGGCTCCCTTGTTCTCTCAAGTGGGTTAAGAGTATTTAGGTCAAAACAGAAAGGAGGCATTTAAGACTGATGGGTCTTAGTTGGTTAACAAACTAAATAAAATACATTTTGCTCTACCCTTTTTCACTTCTGCTTTTCATAGATTTAGTCTCCTGCTCACTCCATCTGCCACTGCCTGTTGAAGTCACTTATTATTTACCACCTCTTGCAGATGACAGTTTCGCTTGCCTACCACCCTTCTTGTAAAGAAATGCCTCCACACTACCCTTATGAGTAAACCCTCATACTTTTAGCTATGAATGTGTCATCTATATACGTTTTCTTATTTGGAAATGTAATGGGGAAGAGAGAGGTAACTGGAAATGTTTTTTTTTCTTGACAATGTAATGAGCTGGCAGATTTTTAAATTCTCTAGCACGTACTCTGACATAAATGCTGGGGAACAAATGGTAGTAACTGAGAAAATGATTCATTTGAGCTGGGATATAGGATATGAATTGCCTTGGCTGCTAAAAATGCAATTATTAGAACATAGAAATCACAGCCTATACAAACTGTTCTATAAACTTTCAGTAGTGTAAAGGAGGTAAAATAATTTAATATAGGGCATTTCTTAGAAATAAATTGAATTTTTGAGAAAATTATCTGCAGAATAATGTTCAGAGAGAAGAGTGAGGCTTAATGGAAGAGAAGGAATTTAGTAATTTATGTAATGTTGGTTGGAATCAAATTTGTCTGAAAATAAAACACTTTTACTGCACAATGATAAAAATGGAGACTGTTACTATGGTTTGCTCTTTCTCTTAATGCATGTGACCTTTAGTTGTATTTTAAAATGTTATAATTTAATAAAGATGTCTTAAAAAAGAAATATATTTTCCAAGTGGGATATTTTAAATCTAATGTTGCGGCTGGTTCAAATGGAGCTTTTATCAACTTTTTGATAACAAAATACCAGTCACAAGGATTACTGGGTTTCACAGTGTAGGTCTCAAAAAGAAAGTCCCCGTTAGAAAGGCTTTGGAAACTTTCAAGGAAGTTAAGAAAATGCTGTTGTGCTGCTAGGGAAAGGTGGAAATGGCAACCAAAAGAAATTTAATTGAGCAGTATCTCAAGCCAGTACAAAAGTAGCTGTTAGGTAGTCCAGTATTTTTGAAACATGCACAGAAAAGGATCTAGGCCCTTGGAGGTAGCCTACACCAAGGAACATTTTCATTTGTTCCTATAAGTTATCCTCATGATGGGCATTTGGGAAGAGGAGACTATGTTGACCACTCCACCTGAAGGAGCAGGGTTATTGGCGACTACTGGACATGGAGAAGCCAAGATGTTAGCTGCTGGGAGTTGTCCATAACAGACTTGCCAATGAATGGAACAGCAGTTTATTTTTTGTAGGTCTCATGAACAAAGGCTTCTCCAATGAATGAGACAGAAACAAAGGCAGCCAGATCTGCCTTGGTCAATAAGCAGCTGTGAGGATGATTTCAGCTTTGAGAAGTTCTGCCTACTGGATACATTTAATTGTCAGGGAAAGAAGTGGGACTGTATGCAAGTCCAGCTGGCCACTTGTGGGATACAGCCTCTATAAGGAGTTCCTCTGATGAAGGAATGAGGCCATAAAAGTCCTTGTGCTGGGTGGTCGATAGGTATGCAGAGTGATCTAGTGCGGTTTCTACCATTTTTGAAAGATCTTTTTTAATAATGAAGGACCAGTTATAGGGCTGCAGCAATACTTTTCAGCTCAACCTACAAATAACTGATGTCCATGGGAATAAGCATAGCAACCAAAAAATGGTTGCTTCACATCACCCATTACCATGTTCACCCATACTCTCACAAATTCTTAGAATAAGTGGTAGAACAGGTTTCTCCTTGGTTGTTAAAATGAAATATAGTCGCTATATTGCCAGGATTAGAACCCTCAGTTGGATGTAATCCTGGAAGGGTTTGGGGGTCCGAAGGACTGCTGTCATCTATGGTGCAATGATGTGAAAAGAAAGCTCAGTAGATGTCCACACATTCTGAATTGTCTGACCATTGGATTGTTCTAGACCCACCCAAGGGCTGATATGACCATGATAGCTGTTGCCAAGGATGGACAGTATGAAAGAGAATGACAGAGAGAGGTGACAGAGAGAGAACTACTAAAGGAAAACTGTTAGTTTCCATCCAGCATGATAAGCGGAGCTTGCAGCCCTGAGAGAAATGCATATTTTGCACTCCATAGAGTACACTTTCTGACACCATTGGACACAAAGGTTCCACTAGAGAACTCCCATACAGAATCTCAGATGAGGAATCATGGGGATGTCTGCCTCCCTAATAATTAGTACCTTTAGACGAATGTAAGCTTTGGCTGTGGAAACCTGAAAAATGAACAGAACCCTTTCCTTGTAGGGTCTGAGTTCTGTCTTTGGGAAGTGTTGTCCTGCAAAGATGAGTATCCAGACTGCAACCTATGAACTTCAGTTACTAAGCAGTTTGCAACTGTAATTTTACTGGATTCAAAATTATTCCCAGAGGGTTGAATAATATGATCAAATACTTCACTGACACTAATTGAGATATATATGTGGTAGTTAGGAGCCATTCATCAGATATGGGAACATTTTGGCTCTGTGAGGATTCAAGTTTGCTGGGTGAACAACCTGGGAGCTGAAGTGATAGTAAATGGTACGGTCCCAAAATTATAATGACTAGCTCTGATTCTGAAGCAGCAGATATCTCCTGGATTCATTTGTGATTTTTAAAAGCTCTTCTTTATTGATGCTAAACAACAGCTAACATATTTAAAATATTTAAACGTCATAAAGAGACACAGACTCATTTAATTTTAAGCATATTTGTGCATCATAAAGAGACGTGACTTAATTTAATTTCAAGTATATATCACTATAACTTTGTGATCTAAAACCTTCCTTTACTACTATTCTTTTATTCTGTTTAATTGCATATCTCTATACTTCCTGGGCGTTTATACTTTCATCCATATTTAGAACATCATACAATTAAACCATCATAAAATGATCATTTAATTTGATACACAGTTCTGTGTGAAATCTGGATATACCACTCTTCTGTTTAACTCCCATTACCTACCCCAATAATGAGAATAACCAAAAGGTACCCTTCTATACCCATCTTACTTTTCCACCATAACACACCATCATCTATCATTCACTACAAACTTCTCCCCAGATTTACTTATATTGTGCTTTCTGATCACTCTATCCCTTTATTCATAAATCTGATGCTCTCCTCACCCCTCTCCTAAGGAAAAAAAAAATTATGGCAGCAGATAGAGAGGTTCATATGAGGTTACCAGGCTAATGATCCTAGGACCATTACAAGACTAGCCAAGTTAACCCTTGTTCCCTTAAGGGTATAGATATATGGTCTATGTTATGATCAGATCTAAATCAGCCCTGACTGCCCCTATCCAAGAAGGACACAGGTAAAAACCCTGGGGTGGATTTGCGGTTTCCCATCCAATTGTCCACATTACGATTAAAAAGGGTTAACAAGGGGGTCTGTTTATCCTGCACTGGAAGTTTATTCCAGAGGAGAAGCAACATCTGGGAGACATATCTGTCCCGCCAGTAAGTCCTGTTGATGTCACATGCTAGGTTAAGGTCCCTAAAGTGAGTGAATCGTGTACCATTTGACTTACGAATATGGAGTATTTTCATTAAGGTAGGATCAGAGGTTGCTCTGTATGCAAGGCACAGGTCACCTCTGAGCTGTCTATATGATACAGAGTATAGTGAAAGTGGTTTCAGTCTGTCCATATAAGACGTGCTGAAGACCCTGAATTTTCTTTGTGAGGAAACTTTGACATCTCTTCTGTTGCTGCAGACACCTGTTTAGGTACATACCAAAGGGGCATTGTGTTCTATTATTGGCCTAATGAGGAAAGAGTACAGGAGGGTTATAACCTCTTTTGTTCTGGAAGCTATGACCTTGCTTATGAGGCACACAATGTAGAAGGCCTTCCTTACCACCATGGAGACATTGTGATCAAAAGTAAGGTTGCTGTCAACCTGTGTGCCCAAATCTCTCACCACTGATTTAGAGCTTAGAGTGTTAATATTAATATGGTAATCTGCAGGGACATGACCCATGCTAAAGGAGATGATAATGAGTTTAATACCATGACTTTGGCAATAATCATTGGTTTGCGTAAGTTCTTCTTGTAGAATGTTGACATCATTTGGGGACTCAATAACTGCTCCCAGTTTGCAGTCATCAGGAAACTTTGTCAGTCACAGACCTTTTGTTTTTGCCTGCACGTCTGAGAAGTAGATTTCAAACAATAAGGATTCCAGCACTGATTCCTGTGGACCACCACTGGTAATGGGTCTGCTAGTGGAGGTGGAGTCCCGTGTTTTGACTGTATGTGTTCTGTCGGTGAGCCAATTTTCAACCCACCTGACAGTATATGGATTGACCCCCAGCTGGGTGTGTTGTTCAGTGATGCCTGAGTGGGTGATTGTGTCACAGGCCTTGGCCAAATCTAGGTAGGCCATATGTACAGATTTGCCTTCATCCAGGGCTTTGGTTGCAGTCTGCAGATGCCCACCTGGTTCAACAGGTAGGATCTCCCTTTAGCAAAACCAAATTGGTTCAGGTCAAGAGTATGAAGGTCTCCTATATTCTTGTTGATAAGGTCCATGATGATTCTCTCCATGGCCTTGCAGATAAGGCTGGTTAGGGTAATGGGTCTATAGTTCCCAGGGTCGGTGGATGCACCCCCTTGTGCAAGGGGATGAGAGTAGCTGTTTTCCATTCAGCAAGGACAAAACTAGTGGGTAGGCTGTGTTTGAAAAGAGTACTCAATGGTTTTGCTAACTCCTGTTTTAAACTGTTGAGAATGCAGCCTGGGATGTTAGGTCCCATAGAGGCTGTGTTTTTCGCCTTGAAGAGAGCAGATAAGACCCGCTGTTTAGAGATACTAGGTGGAGAATAGGTGGCAGGAATGTTTTGGGGTATATGTGGCAGGGACATGGGTGAGACTTTTTCACTGAGCCTGTCTGCTAGCAGGTTGGCAATTTTCACTGGTTCAGTATATGTAGTACCATTCACTACCAGTTCAGCTCAAATCTGGGCTTTTCCTTTAAGGTTTCAGATATAGCTAAAAAATGCCTTATGGTTATCCTTAGCTAGGGATACTAATCTAGATTCATAGTTAGCTTTAGAGGACTTTACAAGATGTCTTATTTGCATGATCAAGCTGAGAAGGGTGTGCTTCCAATTCTGAGGTTGTTCCTTCTTGCTCTTAGACAGCAGTTTCTTCCTCTTATTAAATAACCTGTTTGCAGTAGATGTCCACCAGGCAGGCTTGTTTTTTTCTTGAGGATCTTGCTTTGGTCCTATCAGGAATGGCTGTGTCAATACAATTGTATAGACGTTTATACAATTCATTGGTGCATAACTCAGTCTAACTGCCCTTGCCATCAATGGGGACAGGAGCTTTGAAGCTGTTAATGCCTTCTCATAAGAGGCTGTAGTTGGCTTTGGAGAAGTTTTTTAGCCTAATTTCTCCTGAGAAGGGTCTGATGCTATCATTACTTCAAAAGAGTCTGATTTATGATCAGACATCACGAGGTAGGCCTACACACTTATGGTGTTGCACCGTTCTACCATGTTAGTGAGTAACAAGTCTAGAATGTTTGGGCTTGTGGGGGTGCCAATTAACTGTTCTAAGGCATTTGAGTTAATGAAATCCAAGAAGATTTGGGTGAGTGTGTTTGCATACATATAATTTGCCCAATCTATAAACAAGTAAAGTCACCCATAACCATGGTGTTTTATTGTATTTTGAGCAACTCAAGCAGATCCAAGTAGGCAGTGTGGATACCATGGTTCATGGAGGGGAATCTATAGCTGGTGATGACTTGGAGAGGGGTCTTTCCTATAGTTATTTGCACATGGAGTAACTCTAGGGAATCATTCTGTTTAACCAGTCAGGAGGTGCATTTATTTTTGATGAATATTGGTACTCCTCCTCCTTCAGTTTTCACACGTTCATTTTGTGGTCTGAAAGTGTGGAAGGCATTATATCCTGGTATGTCTGGGGTGGTCTCCTTGGCCTTGAACCAGGTCTCTGTGACTGCACAGATGCCCTCATCCTCCAACATGAGGAGTGCTCCCAGTGAGTGCAGTTTCAGATTTAGACTCCTAGTATTTAGCAACATAACCTTAAGGTTGTTTTTTAAGGATATTTTTATGTCAGGAATTTTGTTTTTGTGACATTGCCCAAAAAAGGCATTATGGGGGAGGCAACAACCTTAGCCAGGAGCCAAAAGCCCAGAGTTGACAGGTGGAGACCATCTCTGGCAAAGCATTGTGGCCTATCAACTGTGGGGGGTTGGCAGAATTGTTAAGGTGTTTACCTTGCAGACACAAGGTGCAGGGTTTGATTCTCACATAGGGTAATTGGCTAGGCTTAAAATGGCCCACAAGTGCAATTAGCCTAGTATTAATCTATGTACCTAACCATATCATCCCAGGCTCTGCCTATGAAATTTAAATTGTCCTACAACAACTTATTGCTGAAAACTCCATGTTCTGCTGATTGTACCTCTCGTTTTTATATCACCTACATCTGCCTTCATCTTATTTATGTTATACTGTTTAATCCAGCATCCAAACCACATACATATTCCAATAACCAATTATCTATTCAACACTAAATATACTATTACTCAGTTCCAGGGGCATTGAGATGTCAAAAGAGAAGACAGCCTGCAGTTACTATCTTCCTTCATAGAGCAGAGCCTGTAGTCACTACATCAGACCTCAATATTACAGGAGGTCTGCCACAAGGCCCTCCACCTACAAGTTTACTGAAAATTTTGTTACAGCTTAATAGCTGCGTTCACTACATTTGGCCTCGATACTGCAGGAGCTCTGCCACAAGGCTCTACACCTACAAGTTTACTGAGAATTTTATAACTATTTAATAGCCTGCAGTCACTACATCTGACCTTGATATTGCAGGAGGACTGCCACAAGGCCCTACACCTGCAGGTTTACTGAGAATTTTGTCACTGTTTAATAGCCTGTGGTCACTGCATATGACCTTGATATTGCAGGAGCTCTTCTCCAAGGCCCTACACCTACAAGTTTACTGAGAATTTTGTAACTGTTTAATAGCCTGCAGTCACTACATCTGATCTTGATATTGCAGGAGCTCTGCCACAAGGCCCTACACCTGTAAGTTTACTGAGAATTTTGTCACTGTTTAACAGTCTGCAGTCAGTACAGCTGTCCTGTTTTCTGCAGGAGATCTGTCAGACGGCCCTACCCATACAAGTTTACTGAAAATGTTGTTACTGTTTAATGTAAGCATATTTACAATGAAGAACTTTGCTGTGCATTAACTTTAATCAGTTGTATATATGCCTGCTCTGTGATTGAAAGTGTCTGTAAAATAGTCCATGCACTCTAAGGACCACTTAATAAGTTGGCCACTGTCCTTTAGCTTGATCACTACACTATACAGCATCTACCAGTTATTTAGTCTCAGGAAATGACAGACAACCTGTTTTACTTACATCTCTGTTAATTGCTTTGTTCTGGTTATAAACTGATTGCTCTTGGTTATAAATTGACCTGAAGATGGGAAGTCCACTCTTCCACCCCCCCCCCGTCTTGTTCTAATATTATACTTCCTACATACACATTTCACTTGTGACGTTCTTCTCTCCCACCACCCCCCACCCCCACCCCCATTCTCTCTCTCCAGGTCCTTTTTCAGTACATCCTTCGGTAACAGTGAGAACACCAAATGGACAGAGAGCAACAGCAAAGGGAAAGACAAAGGTAATAACAAAAAGAAATGTTAAATTTTCATTTTGAAGTTTTAAATCTTAGTAACCTTTCATGTAATGAACTTCATTTGTCTGTGTTGTCGAAAGGCTTTTCTTTTATACCGACCAATTATCTCAAAGTCACTAAGCTGCTTATTGACTTTAAACTATATGTTTGGAAACTAAATCTTCAGTTCATAATAAATGATATACCAGATATTCCCAGTAAAAATAAAAGACTTTTTAAGAGAAGTACTTTTAATCCCACTACACTGCACGTTTTTTATGATTCGTGCGAAGATGACATCAGAAATAAGTTGAAGTCTAAGCCTACGTATTAAAACCTCACTACAGAAGAGAAGTCTTCCATAAAGGATTTATCTGCTGACAACAGGATTATAAAGGTGGAATGATGGTTATTATGAGTGTAAATGACTACAACCAAGCCATCCTACAGTTACTATCTGATTCAAGTTGTTACACTGAGGTTACAGCTGATATTGTCAATAAAAGTTCTGCAGCCATCGAAATTGCTCTGTTTGACATGTTCAGTCAATGAAGATTTGACCATTGCATTTATTCCTTTCTTCAAGTACAACATCCTAAGATGGCTAAGCTCTTTGGTATACCCAAAGTACACAAAGAGACAAAAATCACCATTTAGGCCTGTAGTTGCTACAAGTTTTTCTAAGACTGAATCTTTATCTATTTTTTAGACCATTTGCTTAACCCTATTGTGCATGAATATGAATTTTATCTACATTATTCCTGGCACTTGTTGGAGTTATTAAGTGTTTTTCTGACACCAGTGACAACTTTGGATTGCTTCTCTTGATGTAGTGTCACTTTACACCTATATCGAACAAGTAAGTGGCACTGAGCTAGTGAGAGACTATTTAAGTGTGTTCAGCACTTTTAGTACTGACAAGATCAATGCTGTTTGCTCATTACTTGAGTTAATGTTAGACAACATTTTTTTCTGTTTCTCTTTCAAATACTACAAGCAGATATTTGGAGTTACTATGGGTGCTCGAATGATCCAGTCTTTGCGAATTTAGTCATGGCCTCCTGAGAGCAGAAGTTCAAGTCTCACCATCTTTGGAAAAACGTTTTGTTTTTCCGCAGAAACACTGATGATTTCTTTCTGCTTTGGAAAGGTACCTGCAATGATTTTCTACTGCGCATAGAATATCTTAACACCAGTATGGACTAACTCAGGTTTACAGGCAGTGGCTATGGAAAAAGCATCAATTACTTGGACATTTCTTTGAGCTTTGATGTCTCTCAAATGTCCTTTGCAAGTAAAATTTACAGGAAGGAAACCTTTGTTAACTATTACATACATAGGAACAGTTTACATCCATCACATATGAAGAAGGGTGTTGTAAAGGGCCAACTAATCAGGCTTAGTAGATTGACCACTGACAATAATACTTTTCTATATGAGATATCCAAACTCAGGAATTTCTTCACTGGTCGAGGTTATGATCATAACTGGTTAGTTGGCATTGTAAATGAAGTTTCATTGCTTAGGGACCACAACGCTCGACCTATCTTGGGCAGTGTTTCTTCAGCAGTCTTCTTGGTCAACAATGTCAAAGGTGTATAAACATCTACCTATCATGTTTACTTTCAGCAAGCTTTTCCTATCCCTATTTCTACTGACATGCCCATTATTAGAGACATCATCACTAACAACTGGAAAATTATATTGGGCAACACTGATCTTGCCAATGTCACTGGAGACAAACATTTTTTCACTTATAAGAAATCCATCTTTGAACATACACCCCCTCCAGCTTACACCTCAGGCTTTGTGTCCACTAAATGGCACACAACAATGATTATCCCACTCCACAAAAGGGGAGCCACCACAGACCCCAGAAATTACCACCCTATTAGCCTAACGAGCCTTGTCTGCAAGGCCATGGAACGTATCATCAAGGAACTTATAAACAAAGACATTGGTAATCTGCAAACTCTCGACCCCACCCAGTTCGGGTTTGTAAAAGGCAGATCATGTCTCCTAAACCTGATTGACTTCTTTGAAGCAGTCACCAAAGCCGTAGACGAGGGTAAGGTGGTTCACACAGCCTATCTAGATCTCGCCAATGCTTTTGACACCATCCCCCACTCTGGAATTATAGATAAACTCACTAAACTAGGTATAAATCCCTATGTCAGAAGATGGGTTGCCTAGTGGCTCACTGACAGAACCCACACTGTGAAAGTAGCAGACTCCAAATCCGACTTCAGACCAGTGACAAGTGGAGTACCACAGGGTTCAGTCCTGGGTCCTCTCCTGTTTGGTATCTACTTTTCTGAAGTACAGGCTAACATAGAAGGTCTTTGGCTAATGAAGTTCGCAGATGACTGCAAACTAGGAGCCATAATTGAAACTCCTAACGATGTGGACATCCTACAAAAGGGCCTCACTGAGACAGATGCCTGGTGTCAAAGCCATGGCCTCAAGATCAATGTCAAAAAGTGCATTGCCATCCCCTTTGGTAAAAACTCTGTACCCATGAGCTACCACATAGGTGGTAGTCTACTTAACACCGAAAGTGTGATAAGAGACCTTGGGACACAGGTAGACAGTAGTCTCTCCTTTGATAATCACATTGCCACAGTAGTCAGGAAATCCTTCTACATGGCACACCTCATCACAAAAGGTTTCTCATCCAGGAAAAAAGAGGTCATTGTTCCCCTCTACTTGTCACTCATTAGACCCATTATAGAGTACAATGCCCCTTTTGGTATGTACCTCACAAGACATCTACCACAACTGGAAAGGCCACAGAAATACCTCACAAAGAGGATTACTGGCCTTAAACATATGCCCTACGCAGACCATCTCAAAAACCTCCAGCTTTACTCTGTCACATATCACCTACTTAGTGGCGATTTCTGCCTATCATAAAAAGGTATGTCAAACCCAGAGCTGTTAGACATGCTCCACCTAAAGAAATCCCAATCCCTCTGAGCTACACACTCTAGAGACCTAAACCTTGTCACCACAATAAGCAGAACATGCTGGAGGGATAGATTCCTGTCCCAGAGACTTCTCATACTCTGGAACAAACTACCTATCCATATCAAACAAAGCTCCTCATTAGCACTCTTCAAAAAGAATCTTGATGATTGGATGGGAATTAGGAAATTCACCCCGGGGATCACCTCTGTGGCTCTGCTTGACAGGGGCACAGGAAAATAATTTTCTTGGGTGGCAAAAGCCAGGGTACCTTTTTGGCTAGGCTTGTATAGGCCCTAGGACGAATAGCCTAGTACCTACCTATGAATCTACGAACACATTCAACACACTCTAGGCACCTTTCAGTGTGGCAAGTGTACGCAATGTAGGTAAATCACTCATTCGTCCTCAGAGTATTTCAAACCATTACATATTTACATTTCGGCAAACAAAAGATTTAACTGCAATTCTAAGTAAATAGCTTACTTGGCATCCTGTGAGTCCTGTGAAAGTTTTTACATCAGCAAGACTATAGGATGTTTGCCAAGGAGAATCTGCGAGCACACCATGGATATATGCAAGAAAGATCCAAGTAATGCACTTGCTAAATATGCCCTTTTATGTAGTGACTTTAAGTTCACTGTAACTGCAGTGGTGGTGCTGCGGTAGTGTTGTCGCCTCACAGTAAGATGTTGTCCTGTTCGATTCTCCGCTAAACCGTCTTCTGTGTGGAGACATGCGTGAATGGGTGTACCTTCGTTGAAGGTTGTGCGTCAGGGCTGGCAACTCGGTATGTAAAAATCTACTGCCAATCATTAGCGGACCGGAGTTCCACTGTGGTGACCCCTAACCGGGAAAAGCCGAAAGATACAACAACAACTTTTTTCGTTTTAGATTTTGTACTTGCAGAGAATTTTTGTGGTGACAGTAGCAGTTTGCTTGAATGCCGTGAATCTACATGGCAAATTCGTCTCAGAGCTGATCATGATCCTGGACTTAATAAACACATAAATATAAAGTGTTTTTTACTGATGCAAAAGTTATGCTTATAGTTTTTATTTTTTATATTTTAAATTATATGACATTAGTTTATTTATTTATTATCCTTTACTTGCACTTTAAATTTCAGTTCAAGTACTTCATTTGGTGACAACACACACTATTTAATGACTGACAGTGTTTAGTCATGTGGGGTTTTTTGGCTCTCATTTTAAACTGCTTTTCTCATTTAAGTTGTATTTTCTGATGAAGTTCTCATTTTCACTATTAAAGAAAAAAGTGCTAAAAAAATACAAGTTGTGTTTAGAGCCTTGCCTAGGTGGTTAGTAGAATTGTTTTCAATTACTACATTTCTATTTGTTTTAAGACCGTGTAAAATGGTGAAAAGACTTTGGTAGTGTGCTATATTTGTAACACTTTCATTCAGATTGGATAAGCTTTATGTATGCTAAACATGTTCCCATTTGACACAGATGCATGTAATGTGAGTTGCTAGTGTTCTGGTATTGTTTTGCTGTGCGTCATCTTCTGTTCTCTTTTGTCTGTCCACAACATCCCAGAAAAGTCTTAAGTTTTCTAAATGAAATCTGTTTTGTGTGATGAGTAACTTTCAAATGTTACAAGGTTCATGTCACTTTGCAAGTGATTGTGTGCGTTTGCAAATTTTTCAGCTCAGAAGAATAACTGCTTCAGGGTCAGAGTGTAACACTGTTATTGCACGGAGGTAACTAAAGGGGTTCTGCTAGGAAACTCAGCATAGGTGTCAACTGTTCAGATTTTCAGCTCATATTTTTGATCCGTTCCTCATGAAATGTATGGATTTGTGGCGAATCCCTGGAGATAGAAGTCAGTAAGACATTTGAGTTTCAGGCTTCGTATCCTTCAGTAAATGCATGGCAATGCAAAACCTATTATTGTTAACAACTGTTTACGTTTATAAGAGCAATATTTATAAAATATCCCTATTTTCCAGCCTTTGTCCCCTCATTATTTTTGTATATATTTTATAATAACTGCATTTGCATAATTAAATAACAACATATGTCAGACAATCCTATTTAGTATCATTAAATCAAGTGCAAAACAACAATGACTATCTTCTCAATAATACTACTAACATGCTGTTAAAAGAGCGTGGTTGCAAAAACACAAATAACAGCCCGGCGTGAAAGTATGGTTGTGATAATACGTAAGTACCGAACTTTCTAAAGAATGCCCTCAGGAAAAGGAGAAGAAAGAATGTGCCCTCAATTTAGAAAAAAATGATCTAAGAGAAGAGTTGCTTGATTTAATAGAGATAGACAGACATATTAAGATCAATGAAAAAAATGCACTACAGAAAGTTAATAAAAAACAAAAAGTTAGACGTTTGATAAAATAAATGAACACAGTAATTAGGACTATTCATAGCAATTCATGTGATATAACAGAAGTAAACAGGATATATTACTGTGCAGCTAAGTTAATAACAAATAAAGTCTTATCACAGAAACATAGGGCATTAAGGAAGGGGAAAAATCAAATGCCGTCATGGAAATATCGAATAGAGATAACTATAAAGCAGTTAAGGTAAGAGGTGTCACTGTTAGAAGAGGGAACAGATCAACAAAAATAGTCAGAAAGATAGAAGGGATAAAAGCAACGTGCAGTATCAGAACAGACCTATCATGTACTATCACAAACAACAAACTAAAAATCTCAGCACAAGTAGAAAAAAAAACTTAGAAGATCTGATGATAAATATAAAGGAAAAGTACAAAATGAGAAATATACTGATGCCCCAAAGCAAGTTTTATAGAGAATTGGGAAACAAGGCAAAAGGATTTAAAACACCACAAAAAAGAAGAAATTGATACATTTTAGAGAAATATCTATGAAGATCCTGTGGAACATAACAAAGATGCTAAATGGATATAAGAAGTAAAAGAAAGAATAAGAAGTTCAAATGTACAGGATATGAAATTGGATGAAGTAATGGCCAGAGAGACTGAAACAAAGTTAAGAAATGCTCCTAATTGGAAAACCCCAGGCCCATATGCAGTACCTAACTTCTGGCTGAAGATGAACATTTTTACATGAAGATTTAGCCATTTGTAAGAACTATTTGTATGAGCACCCCAAAGAGACACCAACTGCTTAACAACAGGAAAAACAATGCTCTTATTTAAGAGGCTACCTGCAAGCTATCCTAAAAACTACACATCAATAACTTGCCTTTTAACGAGGTATCTCTATACACTGGAATTGATGCAGACAGAGCTTATAGTCACTTAGAAGAAAACTTAATCATGGCAAAAGAACAAAAGGGTAACAAAAGAAAGTCATATGGAACAAAGGATCATTTGTTGTTAAATAAAGTCATAATGGAAAACTGTAAAAAAAAGGGAAGAATCTAAGTATGGTATGGATAGACTATAAAGCATTTGACAGTATCCCACATTCATGGATAAAAGACTACTTAAAACCATATAAGATACACCCTACATTGATTGATTACATTACAGCATTCATGAAAAACAGTGGCAAACCACTTGCAGTTAAGCCATGATGACAGACAAATTATTATTTCAGAGATAAAAATTCAAAGGGGGATATTCCAGGGAGACTCTCTGTCACCGCTGCTCTTTTGTTTTGCCCTTAACCCATTAAGCTGTCTGTTTAACAGATTAGGTCATGGCTATAATTTGGCCCCCAGAAAACAACAAAGTAAGACTTATCTTCTTTTTGTGGATGACTTAAAACTATACAGTTCATCAGATGAGGAACTGAAAGCAGAACTGCAAGTGGTAAAAACTTTTTCAGATTATGTAAGAATGTCATTTGGTGTTGATAAATATTTAAAAGCAACCTTTAAAGCAGGAAAACTGCAGCACCAAGAAAACATCAGTTTGGGACAAGAATGTGATATAAAAGAACTTGAGCAAGACAGAGCGTGTATAAACATTTGGGATTTGATAAAGGATCAACAATAAAACATGAACAAATGTGAATAAAACTTAGTAAGAAACATTTTAGAAGACTAAAATTAATACTGAAAACAGCATTGACATTTAGGAACAAAGTCTAAGCTATAACTCAGTTTACTCTTCCTGTCGTAACTTACAGTTTTGGAGTGATTAACTGGCCCCAAAAAGTGTTGGATCGGTTGAACTGGAAAACAAAAAGGATGCTTCATACTTATCACATGATTTATAAAAATCAGTGCATACCAAGATTATATATTCCCTGTTCTAAAGGAGGTATGGGCCTCCTCAAATTGATTACACATAAAGATCTGCAATCGTAGGACTGCATACATACTTCCTGACCTCACAAGACCCAAACATAGTGAAGGTTTTAAATTATGAGGACAATAATGCATTGCACTTATCCACAAAACAAACAGTACCAGAATTACCCATTCTAAAGACTTAAACTTTGCCTGTAATATAAATAGGACCTGCTGGAGAGATAGGTATGTATCCCAGAGACTACCCCATCTATGGAACAAGCTCCCTATCCATGTGAAGCAAAGTTCCTCCCTAACCCAATTCAAGTGCAACTTGGACAATTGGATGGGAAACCGGACATTCATCCCTGGTTTGGCACCTATGTCTCTAATGGACACAGGTAACCTGTAAATGGTTCATCTCTCAGGCCCATGCTTACACTTATCAAGGATATCAGAACTTGTCAGAGATTTGGGATGCATGATCAGACTTAAAAAGGCCCTTGTGGTCAGAGGTCTAGTAAACACCTATGAACCTATAAGTCTAAGATGACTTCCCTGCCTACTTTGGCAGAAGTATATTGGTGAATGTGCCAAAAAACAAAAGAAAGAATTCAAGGTGAAGGATCAGATGAGAAAGCAAGAAATGTGAAAAATGCATGAATATAGTAGCAAGTATAGAAAACTCTTGAAACAACCTCATGTTGTTCAGGATCAAACATAGGAATGGTTAAGGAGAGGTGAATTTAAACTAAAAGATGAAAGGTTAATATAGGCTACCCAAGATAGTAGGCTACATACACATTGGTTTACAAAGTCCATTGAACATCTGGGAGAAACATGCAAATGTAGGTTTTGTAAAACAGAATTGGAAACAGTGGCACATCTTGTTGCTGGCTGTGATACACTAATGGTAGAAAGACTGTACACTAAAAGGCATAATAATGCGGCAAGACTGTTGCTCTAGGAATTGTGTAAACATTATAATATTAAAGTAGTTGAAAAACACTGGAAACATGAGATACAAAGCATAATAGAAAATGATGAAGTTTATATCATGTGGGATCAACTATTACCAACAATTCAAATAATAGATGCGAGAAAACCAGATATAGTGGTCCATGAAAAGAAGACAAAAGTAACATTGATCACTGAAATTGCTACACCCAGTGACTACAGTGTCTTGTGTATAGATATATCAGGATTTGCAGGCAGAACCAGGGCAATGTATAAAAAAGAATACCTAGACAGTTCCAATAGTAGTAGGAGCAATGGGTCTTATAAAAATAATTTACAATCTTATTTAGATATGTTACCAATTCATGGAACTCCATAAAAATTGCAGGAGTCATTACTGGGCACATTGCAGGTGCTGCGAAAAGCATTTCTGGGTAACATCAAAGACTGAAATAGTACTAATTTCATGAACTTTAATCATACTCTGATATAGGGTTGGGGGCCATTCCTGTCATGGTATTATAAACTGAAAAGACTTGGAGAAATTAAAAACTAGACATCTCATACATCCAGTTAAGCAGCATATTTATAAAATGACATGTAACCTTTTGAAGTTTAACCCAGAAATGTTCATTGCTGCATTATCATCTATGAACTGAAATTTCCTAAAATTCCTGCCCTTAGATGGTGCTGTAATTGTATTCCGTACAACTTTCCTAAATATCCTAAATAGTCTCACACCTCCTAGATGGAAAAGACTGAAAAAAATAATGCACTTTGACTATTCAATAAGAGTAGAATGCTAATGCAGGATAGAGAAAAAACAAGGAAAGAATGCCAAAAATATAAAACACCTTAAGATCTTGAAAATGTCAGAATGCTTTGCAATTGTACTAAAAAGCAAATAAATGAAGACAAACAACTATAATACAATAACTTTCAGAATAATATTAAACACAACCCTAAAATATTTTGGACATCCATTAAAGAAATCTTACATCCCGGCCAAAAGTTCAACACAAACCCCTCTCCCAATGACTCACTACTCGACAGTGCAATACAGTTCAACTGTTATTTTATAGATAATATAGCATCTCTAACCAAGGATTCCTCAACATCTAATCCCAACCCTGCCCAAAAGCCACATATCACCATGTCCACTTTTGCCTTCAAACCTGTGCCCACATCCTGTACAAAACTAGTCTTAAACACATTTAAACTGTGCTCTTCTTCAGCTGATGATCTTCCAAGTGAGTATGTAAGAATAGCATCCAATAGCATTGCCTCTCCTATCTCAAGCTTTATAAATTAATCAGTCTAGGAATCCCACGCTCCCTCTTTGTGGGAAAAAGTTACACATTATCCCTCTGCACAAAGGAGGAAATTCAACAGACATTAATAAATTTAGACCTATAGCAATCTTATCTCCTCTCGCCAAAATACTTGAAAAATCTTTTCAAAAACAATTGCTAGATTATCTCCTGCAGGAAGAACTCCTATCCCCTACACAACATGGCTTCCGTCCTTATCATAGTACTAGCACTGTCCTTCTAACTAGTCTCTTCCTTATTTCTAGACTTGTCTAAAGCCATCAACATAGTTTGTCACAGCAAACTTTTACTTCAAATGTCCTCACTAGGTTTCTCTCATCCCACCCTTCTGTGGTCCAAAAGCTACCTATCCAATAGGTATCAATCAGTAATATGGCACTCCATGCTCTCTCCTTACTATGCAGTCATCACCATAGGTTCATAGATTAGTACAAGCTGACTGTCCTTGCAAGCCATTTAAGCCTAGCCAATTATCCCTTGTGAGACTCAAGCCCTGCATCTTGTGTTTATAAGGCAAACACCTTAACCATTAGGCCACCCTCCCAACCCCAGTGTACTACAAGGCTCTATCCTTGGTCCCCTCCTCTTTAACATCTTCAAAACCCACTATACTTCCACACAACAGGCCAACCTGATACAATACACAGACACTTCCACTCTTATTTGCACATCTGACAACTTTGTATGCCTCCAGAAAATTACTCAGAAAGCTTTAACAGTCACAGAAACATGGCTTCATAATTCACAATTCATGCTCAACCCAAAAAAGACCAAACTGCTGCTTTTCCCCCAAACCCCTCTCTCATGAAAAAAAGAAAAGTTAAAGTCCTTTCTCTTGATAATACAAACATTGAAGTCACTTCTCATAGCAAACTATTAGGGGTTGTAGTGTATGATTATCTTACATTTGACCTGCATATACAAAATTGCACAAGAAAAACTCATCAAAAATGTTTTCACCGATGCAACTAAAACTACACTACTTATCTCCCCCCTGCTCTGCTTTATGGCACTCTCATCCTTATGAACCTCCACTCTTCACAAAAATTAAAACTTGGACAATGCTATAACAAAGTTTCTAAATTTGCAGCACATACCCCTTTCAGAACCCACCACTGTATAGCACTAAAAAGCCTAAATTGGTTAGACCTGCCACATCAATTAACATATACAGAATTTCTTACCACCTATAAAATTACTTAGCATCTATCTGCCTGTTTAGCACTAAAAAATATTCTACACTACTATGTACCCAGTCAATCATTGTGATCTAGTGACCAAAAACTCCTGTCTGTCTACAAACCTAGCAAATTTGCTGTGCATTGTCTGTACTCATACAAGGTTGATAAGGCCTGGAATGCCTTACCTGTATCAGGTCTATGCCCTCCGTGTCATCTTTCAAAACCACTCTTAAAGGCTTCCTAGCTAAAATCTGGCTCTGTTCTTACTCAAAACCAGGATAAACTGCATCCCTATATGTGAACAAGTACCTCTCATTCCTTATCCTTCTTACTCTCCTTTTTCATTTACTTCCTTACTGCTATCTAATTCTCTTCCCCGACTTTCTCTTTTAATATACCAAAAGCCTGTTTTTCCCTCACTTCACATTGCAATTCATATTTGTATTAGACTAACTTACCTCTAATTTCTCTACAAACTGTTTAAAATTTCCTAAATATTAAATGATTGTCATATACCTTGTATCAATTCTTAACCAATGTTTTTATATCCTGCCTAATTTGTTATTATTATTTAAACTGTTTTTGTTTTATTTTTGAAAAATGTAAAATTATTGTTCTCAAAAATGTTTTGTAATAATTTGGAGCTTTTCTACCTGGGCTTCCACTGAAAATGGGTGTCTACCCAGTCAGACTTTCCCAGTAATCAAATGTCAATAAATAAATAAATAATAAACATGCAATGCATACAACTCACAATGGTTTGCACAGTTTCAGCTTTAATTGTTACTTACTCACTTCTCCAACCTATATCATGCCCCTGCTCTAGCATGACCATCACCTCATTTACCCATCAAACTAACCAACAGTGGATAAGAGGGCCTGTTTTCATTTCTCTTTATCACCAGCATTTTTTGAATATATCACAAAGCCATCTTGTCTAGCTAAATAAAGCATTTTTAGCATGACTGGTATAAATCTTGGACTTTTCATACCTTCCATGTTCTGCAGTTACACTAACCATCTTCACATTCACATCTGACTTATATTTACACAGGTCTGTATCATACCTCATCTTAAATGAAGACATCATCTTCACTGCCTACTAAGCCAAATGAAAGAAGACAAGAGCACCTATGTTTCACTTCTTTTATTCCAGCTTTAAAATATCCAACATTGTCTGCTATCTGGTCAACAAAAGCACAGCCTGCACAAGGGGTAAAAATCTTATAGGTTCATAGGAGATTACTAGGCTAATGGCTCAAGAGCTCTTACACACATGACCAGTTTTAAACAGTTTTTACCAAAAATTTTCTACCCCATTAGGAAAGATAACAAGGGCCAACAAGCAGGGTTTTGACAGTTTTTACATACTGACTCTGTCCATAAGAGACATGGGTGCCACCCCAGGACTAAATTGGCAATTTCCCATCCATTGGTCCAGATTGCGCTTGAAGATGGTCAGGGAAGGGCTCAGCTTCTCATGAATAGGAAGCCTATTTCACAGGAGGGCCAATCTCTGGGACACATATGTGTCTCTCCAGCATGATCTATCAGATCCTTGGAGCAGGTAACCCTCATGCAGTTAGCTTTGCAAATATGCAACATTTTCATCAGGGCTGGGTCAGAGAATGACTTGTAGGTCAGGCATAGATCACTTATAAGTAATAAGTAGGATACAGTGATATGGCTTTTACTTAGTCCACATATGACATACTGGTTATGCCCTCTATTTGTTAAGTGAGAAAACCTCTGAGGATGCTCCAGCTGTTGCAGGTGCCTGATGAGGTACATGCCAAAGGGTGCATTGTACTTAATTATTGTTCTGATGAAGGCCGAGTACAGTGGTGCTATGATATCCTTAGAGCTGGATGTCATGACCTTACTTATGAGAAGGATTTCCTCACTGTAATGGACACATGGCAGTCAAAGTTTAGATTACTATCTGTCTGAGTACCCAGATCTCTCGCTACTGGGTCCACTCTTAGGGGGGAGCTATCAATGTTGTAATTTGCAGGGGTATTTAATTTGCCAAAGGGTATTACTAGTATGCACTTCTTTGCACTTAGCTTGAGGCCATGGCTCTGACACCCACCATTAGTCTGTAACAGTCCTTTCTGTAGGATATCAACATCATTTGGAGAGTCAATGATTGTTCCCAGCTTGCAGTCATCAGCAAATTTGGTCAGCCAAAGACCATCTACATTCGCCTTGACATCTGAGAAGTATATCCCAAACAACATTTGCACTGACGAAAGTTCAGGAATCTCTGAGCCTGCATGTTAGTGGCCATGTATGATTCCCAGTTTATTGAGGGGTAGTTAAAATCTGTGCTGGAATGAATGGTAATTGATTTTAGTAAATTCAGGTATGCGGAATGGTTTTCATGGTTGGATACCTGGAGCTTCGATGATATGCTGGGGGATTTTGCCTTTGGTCAACTGGACATGAAGTAGTTCAAGCAAGTCATGCTGCTCGACAAATCTTGAGGTATGATTTTTTTTTAATGTAAATGAAAACACCTCCTCCTTTCATTTTTTCCTTTTCAGAGGGCAGTCCCTGTAACTTCACTGATGTCAGCATTCTCAAGGGTGAGGAGAGCTTCCAAAGAATGCAGTTTCTTGTTAAGATTCCTAGCACTGAGCAGTGGTACCTTCAGCCTGGCATTAGAAGAATTTGTTACACTGGTAGGTCTGTTGGTTGGCACTGCCTAAAAACTGCATTGTGGGGGTGGCTAATGCCTTGGCCAGTATTCAAAGGCCTGACAGCAACAGGTGCAGACCATCTCAGGTAAAGCAGCTTGATTTGTTGATCATATCATCTCAGGCAGACAAACACTTAATACCCTTGGAATTACAACAGTTGGTAAGCCTGCCGAAGCTGCAATCACTGTAAGTTTATGAAAAATAATAACACTTTAAACATCCTGATACCGGGAAGTTGTATACTTTTAAGCATTACGCTGATTGCAGATCTAGGAATTTGGTTTATGTAGCTCAGTGCTCGGAATGTGAATCTTTCTATATAGGGAAGACTAACAGAACATTAAGGGAGAGAGTAAGAGAACACGTGTACGCCATAAGACGAGAAGATGAGCGTAATGCCTTAGCGAGGCATGCTATCAGCAATGATCTAAGCCATAAATTTTGTTTTTTGGCCATAGAGCTTATTAGAACCAGTACTAGACTAGGGAATATAAAGAATTATACCAAAAAGGAAAAAAAAATTAAAAGGATCCTGAGATATCAGGCAGATAAGGGACATGGCCTAAATGAAAAGGTAAGCCTGAAACCTTTTCTGAAAGACACACCGGTCACTCGCTAGAATTGTTACTTAATTTCGCAGTCCTAGTCATATTTTTCAGTAGGGGACTATACCCCTCATTTTTGTGCTGTCTGTGCTATTTGTCTTTTGTTACTCCACACACTATATATGTCATTATAGATTTGTCAGACTTGCCTATGAGAGATTTTGCTAGTAGCATCCTTAGTAGCTTCACACATACATTTTTTCCCTGTGATGATGGTTTGGTGTCTTTTAATGTTTTAGCGTTAGGTAGATAGTTCAGTTATGATTGCCTTCACCAACACAAGCATTATTTATTATTTATTTGCTGTTATAGAGAGTTTTTTTATCAGTAAATGATTTATATATTTTATGTCTTTTATATATATATATTTTAGAGTATTGCATATATGGTTCTTTGATATATTTTTATACATTTTATGCCTATACTCATATGCATATACCTGGAAATATATACAGTTATTTATATCACTTTAAGTTTTTTAATTGTAGGTAATTATTAGTCAGGTGATGCATAAAGAGCTATTTAAATGGCAGCTTGTTTTTAAATTTTATTAAGTCTGAAGAAGCATTCTGTGCAACGTGAAAGCGGTTAGTGCTCTACTTTCAATAAAGAGTATAGTTTGTTATCCGAGCCAGTGGTGTGCCTTTAGGTTTATGTTCCATAATGTTTCACTTTGTACTACAGAGACACTTTATCCTGAAGACTGAGTTTTTTGCTGTGAGTACCTACTGTTCTACTACTAGTCTGAAGGGACATGGCTGAAGGGAGAGATATTGATTTGTCCTACAATCCTAGAGCTGTTGGCTCTATTAATACAAATGAGAACAGTGAAGCATCATTTCAAAGACTGTTAATGGCAGCGAGAAACCCTCTTCTGTCTTTTACCAGAAATGACTTATGTAATTCAGCTAATGGGATATCGAACCAAGAGATGAACATCGTGGTTCTGCAGCTTAAAAGGAAGCTAGATAATAAACTGGCAAAGCTTAAGACGACACAGTGCCAAAGGAAGCATATGGAGGCATGTATTACATTCCAGGTAGTTCCAAGAGGACTTAGAGTGTTAAAAATGCTGACTTTCGCACAACATATCCTGACATGTTGGCCAAATGGCAAAAGCTTAACTTGGACATCAGTTTTGGATATATTAGATTACTCATAGAGCAATATATGCTCATTGAAACTGAATTAACTGCCGAGATTGTTTCGTTATGTAATGATTTACAGAAACAAATCTCTATAAATGAATTAGAAGTTTTTGACCTGGAACTCAGCACTAACATCTCGTTCATGGAAAATAAACTTCTTCAAGTTAAAAAGAAGAAGTTAGAATGAGATGCTATAGACTTTCACCTTGGCAACGTCTTCTCTTGGCCAAGGGAACCTATTAGAAGAGAGAATTCATCACCAAACCAATCAGAAGAGCTACCAATGGCTAATATACACCCACCGGAAATTCAGTCTGTTACAGCGACACCCACTGTTTCTGAGGCAGTCCAGGGAGCGGTGAATGAAACAACGGAGAACCCTGGCAGTAGTGGAGATATTTTAACGGCTGCCTCTTCAACCTCCACAGCTGGTACATCGCTAGTTAGGTCTAATACTGATGTTAGAAGGAAGGATCAACACAAACAGGTTGCAATACAGGCGGCTGCATCCTCCAACATTTTACCCATTTTTCCTTTACTGATACGGCCTTCACAGAAGCCTATGTGGACACCCTCGAACCAAGCGAGGAGACGCAAATCATCAGAGGAGCAGTTTGAGTTTCAGAGGAAGGTTCTGAAACATGTAAGTCAGACATAATAATTAACATTTCTCATTATGTCCTCAATGAAGCAGAGCAATCTTTATTGAGCAAGGGACTTTCTTTCATTTATTTTATTTTATTTTATTTTTTTTTTTATTTTACATTTGTTGACCGGGCTAGTCTAACTGGACATATATCCGTTTTCAGTAGAGGCCCGGGGAGAAAAGCTCCAATTACACGAAGTAAACAATCATTTACAAAAAAAACAATGATAAGCATAATACAAAAAGTACCAGAGTAGACTTATGTAAGAATTTAACAAAAACTAAAACTGGCAAAAAGCATGTTAACAGAAAAAAAGGCAGATATCAGTAAAATTACAAGGTATGCAATATTCTAAAGTTAGATTAATAAGAGACAGATAAGCAGAACACAAGGTGGGAAAACATGGAGGAGAAAAAAATGCTAAGGTAGAGTCAATATCAAAGATATAACAGTCTACAATTAAACCTATTATTTAGAGGACCAGTAAGGGGAGAGGGGGGAAGTTAGGAAATAATGAAGTAATTTCAGTCGGGGTTAGCACAAGGACAGAACCACTGGGATTTAAGATGTTCTTTGATATATCTTTTGAAAAGGGATGTAGAGTCTAGGTTAATTATTTCATGAGGGAGTTGATTCCAGAATTTCCAGACAGAGTTAGAAAATAATGAGTCCCCAGCTTTATTATATGATTTAGTCAAGGCCACTAGGTGTTTATTAGCAGAGCGTAGTGTGGCTAGGTTTTTATATGGTGAAATTAGTTTTGTAAGGCTAGGGGTAGCATCAGGGTAGTGAAGGGACTTATGAATCTTTCTCACAAGCCTTCTCAAAGGCTTCCAATAATGGATTAATAGGTGGTATAAACATGGATGGTTTCCTATACCCAACCACTACATTGTCATTCTGATTCCCAAACAACTCATTCCCTCAACCTCTGTTAATGTGGTGGACCTTTTATTAAACATTAAAATGTTTGTTAGAAACATTGGTCTAAAGTTGTTTGGGAATCAGAATGACAATGTAGTGGTTGGGTATAGGAAAACATCCATGTTTATACCACCTATTAATCCATTATTGGAAGCCTTTGAGAAGGCTTGTGAGAAAGATTTACTTAAAGTTTTTGAAGTAGAAAAAGCAAATGTGGGAAGTGCATTTTTTAATATAAACAGTAGTGAGTTAGAAGCCCTCAAAACTCTACAAATGAATGTGCATATTGTTATTAGACCAACTGAAAAGGGTGGGGCTGTAGTTATTTTGGATAAAGTATATTATGAAGAAACTATAAATGGAATGCGCTTAGTGATATTAATACCTATCAGGAACTGAATACAAATCAGTTGAATAAACTTATTAGAGATGTGCATGGAGAATTGTATGATTTACTTATGTCAAACATTATTAACAATGAACATACAATTATTTCCTTATAGAGACACCACTAGTACCTACATTTAGAGGTTTGCCCAAAATACACAAGGACATGATACATCCACCTTTAAGACCTATAGTATGCAGTAGAGGCTGGTTAACAGAAACATTGTCAGTATATGTAGAGAAATGTCTGAGACCTACAGTAGATAATACTATCACTATTATTAAAGATACACAACACTTTTTGGAGACATTGTCAGATTACACACATAATGATGTTAATGTCTTTGATTGTTACTTAGTTACATTGAATGTTACCTCCTTATTTACTAGCATTCCTAATAATATAGGCCTAGAGTATGTGAGGCTATTTTTAATCTGTAAAAATACTCCTAGAGATGAGGTTATTAGAACTGTCACACTATTAAACATTATACTCAGCCGCAATGCTTTTATCTGCGGGAACAAATACTATTTACAAGTCAATGGAGTGGCAATGGGGACACCATGTGCAAACTCGTATGTGAATATCTTAATGGCCTATTGGGAACACACCAATGTAATGAATAACATGGTGTTTAGTGAGAATATTAGATGATATAAACATTTTGTGGACAATGTCTTTTTAATATGGAAGGGTAGTTTAGAGAGTTTGACAGTTTTTCTTGAATATATATAAATGGCACCACTAGTATTCTTAAGTTTATAGCTAAGTTCTCCAAGGAACAGATTGATTTTCTGGATGTCTCTATCATTATGAGTACAGATGAGATTCAGACACAACTATACAGAAAGAATTATAGAAATAATACATTATTGTATAGGAGTAGAATGCATCCCCCTCATGTTTATCGAAATATAGTAAAAGGGCAAGGACTAAGAGTATCTAAGCTAACCAGCCATGACGTAACTTTTGATAGGACTATAAATAAACTTAAGTATGAGTTTTAGGAAAGAGGATATAAAGACAGAGAGAGTGCAGGAGCGCTGGAAACTATATCTACGGTCAGACAACATAGGGGTAAACCCTTCTTTAAACAAGGTAGACATCATTCACATAGAAGAGATACCAGCGATCAGACACAGAGGCTTACTATTCCCTACAATAATAATAATAAGATTAATGAGGTTATCAGCAAGTACTGGAATATTTTGACTATGGATGAAACAGTTTTACAAATAGTAGGGGAATGACCCAGATACTCCTACAGGAATACAAAATCACTTAAGAGAATACTTTGCTATGAGGAGAATAGTAAAGGCATAGTACAGTCAGACAGGCAAGGCACTTTTGCCTGCTGAAGCTGCAATCACTGTAAGTTTATGAAAAATATTAACACCTTTAAACATCCTGATACCGAGAAGTTGTATACTTTTAAGCATTACGCTGATTGCAGATCTAGGAATTTGGTTTATGTAGCTCAGTGCTCGGAATGTGAATCTTTCTATATAGGGAAGACTAATAGAACATTAAGGGAGAGAGTAAGAGAACACGTGTACGCCATAAGATGAGAAGATGAGCGTAATGCCTTAGCGAGGCACGCTATCAGCAATGATCTAAGTCATAAATTTTGTTTTTTGTCCATAGAGCTTATTAGAACCAGTACTAGACTAGGGAATATAAAGAATTATACCAAAAAGGAAAAAAAAATAAAAGGATCCTGAGATATCAGGCAGATAACGGGCATGGCCTAAATGAAAAGGTAAGCCTAGGGGACTATACACCTCGTTTTTGTGCTGTCTGTGCTATTTGTCTTTTGTTACTCCACACACTATATATGTCATTATAGATTTGTCAGACTTGCCTATGAGAGATTTTGTTAGTAGCATCCTTAGTAGCTTCACACATACATTTTTTTCCTGTGATGATGGTTTGGTGTCTTTTAATATAGCATTAGGTAGATAGTTCAGTTATGATTGCCTTCACCCACACAAGCATTATTTATTATTTATATGCTGTTATAGAGAGTTTTTTATCAGTAAATGATTTATACATTTTATGTCTTTCATATGTATATTTTAGAGCATTGCATATATTTTTCTTTGATATATTTTCATACATTTTATGCCTATACTCATATGCATATACCTGGAAATAAATACAGCTATGTATATCACTTTACGTTTTTTAATTGTAGGTTATTAGTCAGGTGATGCATAAAGAGCTGTTTAAATGGCAGTTTGTTTTTAAATTTTATTAAGTCTGAAGAAGCATTCTGTGCAATGCGAAAGCGCTTACTGCTCTACTTTCAGCAAAGAGTTTCATTTTTTATCCGAGCCAGTGGTGTGCCTTTGGGTTTATGTTCCATACATTTTCTTTTTGTATCGTGGTATCATCCTTGGTGAGGGTAGAATGCCACTCAATGTGAGGCTCATACCCTCCTGCAACATGTATTCAGAGAGGTCCATCATGTCTATCTTCATATAGTCTGGGGGGGTGCATCTCAGGTCATTCACACCCACATGGACTATGACTGAGTCATGCTGGTACATGTGGTTAAGTGACCTGAGTGCCTGCTGGCAAATCCTGGTCCCTGACAGGCAGCTGACTGTAACTGTCTCCTTATTCAACCTGGTGGGGGGGGTGTCTATGTGTCTCACAATGGAGTCTCTTATAACCAAGATGTTTGAATGTGTGGTGGTTCACCTTAGGAGCTTGCTTGTGGAGACACTGTGATGTGTATTTTTGTGCGTAGTGGTTGGTGTTAACTTGGTTTAGTTTGCATGTGTTTTCTGATGGAAGCAAATTGGAGTCCTCTGAGGTTTTGGTACATTACTTGTGAGTACTTCCACATATGTAGGTTTATGTGTCAAGACTTTATTTAGTGAGGGAAATGATGTGCATATGCTGACAACCTGCTCGTCATTTGCTTTATCAGTATGTGAGTCATGTCTGAGAATTAATTACATCTGTCACATACTGTGATTTAGGATTAAGTGGTTGTCAGTATACATGAAACAATTGGCTACATTGCTTCATGATGCACATGTCCACCAGGCTGGCCACAGAGATAGCAGGAAAGTGCCTATCCATGGTTTCAGGTCTTTTACTATGGGTTTAACCAGGGAGAAGAGTGGGTAGATTTGACTGGATCGGGGTGATAGCACACAGATGAATCATGGGTGCTATACTCATTGTGAACTGCAGCTATCTAACAAGGTGATGCTGTTCTGCATGCAACTCGGATACTCCTAGAGCAGAAGGGGGACTGGTAAAGGTTGCAGATATACTTATTCTAAGGGAAATTTTAACTTGAAACACCACTAATCACCACTATGCAGAGAGCAGCCTATCACAGCCACTGGGCTTATATAAAATAAGAAAAATAAGTTTTACAACAGCAAAGCCTGCATATCAATCAGGAAAAACACACAATAAGCTTTCAGCTCAGATAGGTTTGCTACAGCACACTTCTGCCATAGGAGTGCAGTCAGAAAACAACCTTAAAGTAAAAATGCTAGTTTTAAAACTCAAGTGTAGGAAAACCACACAATCTAGATACTACTGCCCTTTAAAACTAGCAGACGCAATGTTATTAAGTACTACAGCAGCTGTGGAAACAGTGTGGATTTGAAACACTACTAAAGTGTGAGAAATGTACAAATAATACAAGATTCTTATGAAATTCAGTAAGAATAATCAGCAGAAGTGCAACATTATATTTATTTTTGTTCTGTTAGCAGCAGATGGCTTTAGATACAGTAGAATATCTGTAACTCTCAGGCAAGGTAGCCAAAGCAAGAGCAGCTCTGAGAAATGATATTTATCACTCAGCTTTCACATTCTTGTTATCATACTCAACCAAAATATATACAACATTCCTTTCAGAGCTAAGGAAATCCCTTCAGACAAGGTAACCAACCTCTCATGCAATTATATACATTGGACAGTACCTGAAGTATTTAATTCCTCACACTGCCCCTCTCCAACATATTCATATAAAGCATTTATCCTTAACAGTTAAATACAATTTAATCATTTACCTTAAATAAAATCAAACATCTGTGTTTAACTCATCATATCCTTAGTATGAAATAATAATTGCAAATATTCAATAATATTGAACTATCTTCTTACTACGTACAGTCATTTGCAGCTATCTCAGCACATTTCTGCATTGTAAGCCAACACAGAGTCATTATTTGTATTATCTTCAAGGTTCTAATCAAATGTTCTTTTAGCATGCCTAATCTTCATGTTAAAGGAGGAACATCACAGTATTGCATTAATTATATAAGCTGACTGGATATTGCTCTGCATTTTTCTCAGCTACATTTGATTACAGTTTCACCATATTCAATGCTGTGTGATAGATACTGTGCCATTTAAATCAAGCAGACATTGGCAGTTCTTCTTGGTTAATGCTTCACCAGACTTTTGCCAAGTCTAAGAAAACATAACATTAATCACTCCCAGGGCCCATTAATTACACATACTGGGAAAGTAGCAAGAAGAGAAGAAAAATGTACCTTTTAACTTTGTTTCTAAAACTTAATTCACATAATACAATACTCAATCCAAATAATTAACCATACGGTTAGTATACCATCATTTTACAGTTTTACAGGAGTAACATTTGTATACAGTTAATATTTCTCAATATTCTATAAAATTAATAATTCATTGTTTCACAATTCAGACTTAATACTAACATTTTCATAAGATTAATGTTTCATCATATTCAATCATGTTAATCCATTTCAATAAACATCATAATTATTCAGTCTTATTACTACAAAAAAATTAGTCATAAGATTAATACTTCATCACACTCTGGTGCAAACCTGATATTAACTTTTTTCTTATCATTAATACTTTATCATACTATGTAATATTCAAACAGTTGCATTGAAAAATCGTAATTTTTCAACTACTTAATTGTATAAAAAGACTGTAATCATTATCGCACTGTTTATTTCAACATCATAGTTGGCATAATAGTTAAGGTCTTTGCCTCTCATGAACAAAATGGTTTACTATCAAAATGTTGAAATTCACATGGTCGACGTTCATAACGTCAAAAGTCATTACATCGAAAGTTCAAAATACTGAAAAAATGTCTAAATTTAAATGGTCAAAAAACATCTGCAAACTAACACTCACTGCTACTAATATATTACAACTCCGAGATTGCACAACAGTGCAGACAAGGGAAAATCCTTGCCGTGTTTGCAATAAAATGTTGACAGATAATTTGCATGCACTTCCTGTCGACCAAATGAACTACTTAATATTCATGTGTCGACCATATGGGTCGATCATATGAACATTAAACCAAATGAGCTTCAACATTTTGATAGTAAACCGAACAAAATACAAGGTCCAATCATGATCTCCGGCCAATGCCTGTATGGAGTCTGTATGTTCTCCCTGGTTCCCTTCAGAATCTCGAACTACTGAAATCACGAATTTCAGTAGCCCGAGACCAGGAAGGCAAAAGTGCAGAATACCAAAACCCCATAAGAGCGAAATTCAAAATCCCAAAGTTCAGAGATTTTGAATTAGCGGTTCTGGTGTTGCGGTATGTGAGTGGGTGGTTGGAGATGTAGGTAAGTGTTTTGTGTTTTATGGGTTTTGGGTAGGGGCTTTAGTGTGTGTCTGTGTGTTGTTAGTGTGATGTGTGTGTGCGAGGGGAATGTAGCTCGTGTGGTGGTGTTTTTGTGTGTCTGTGTAGTGCGACCTCTGAGTTAGTATGTTTAAGTAGGGGGGTGTAGGGTAGGTGTTTGTGTATGTGTAGGGACGTATATGTTTATGTTTGTGTCTGCAGTATGTTTAGTGTAGAAGTTGCGATTTTAAATTTCACACTTCTGGGGTTTCGGGTTTATGGATTTTCGGCTTCATGGTCTCGAGATACTGAAATTCGGGATTCCAGTATTTCGAGATTATGAAGTGAATCCATTCTCCCTGTGTCTCTGAGGGGTTGCTACTACCTCTCAAAAACACTGTGTGTGTTTTTCTATCTCAATTTCACCCAACAACGGAGTTGTGGACAGCAGCACATACTCTAGATGGTGCCTATGGGGGGTTAAAGAACAACTGCTTTGGACATCTACTATGGTACACAGTATCCTCAAGATAGGAGAACATGGATCTTAGACTGTGTGACATGGCAGGGCTAGCCACTCAACGGTGTAAAGTATGGCTCTAGGTGATTCAATCATGTTGACTAATGTCACCAAACGGATTTGGGTATTTGCTGGTGATAAGTGAGTTGAGGACCTATCCCACAGACCCATGCAAATGGTGGGAGGGGGTGCACATGACCTTATTGGCTAGTGTGTACTCACCATAAACCCTAGTAGCCCTGAGACAATAAGTTACTGGCTGGCCTAAGTCCAGTTACTCAGCTTGGTTTACCTGGTATAGTTCTTTTGAGCAAAAGCTGGGCATAAAACAAATCAACCTGCCAAATATGAACTAAGAATGAAGTAAGAATTGCTAGACTCAGTATAGGTTCACTGACAGAACGCAGCTTGGAAGTGGATGACATGATGATAAGGAGGAGGCTGGGCATCCTATACATCCATGACACAAAAAGAAAGGGCAGTGCAGCAAAGCCATTTGACTTGGAATACAGAGTCTACTACTCAAGGAGGATGACAGGCTACAAATGGTGTGGGGATTGTAGAGGAAAAAGCTTCAGAAGGAATTGAGGGATGTCATTAGAATTCATGACAGACTCCTGACAATCAGACTCCAGTGTAATGATAGGGCAGGATTCAAAATTTCAGCCTATGCTTCACAGCAGGGTTGTGATAGTACAGAAAAAATCATATTCAGACAGCAGTTGCAGGACCTACTAGATAAATCAGGCAAACATGAGTTAGTGTTGATTATGGGTGACCTATATACACATATTAGGACAGACAGAAAAGGATATGAGGATTGCCTGGATCCACATGGATGGGTCAACAGGAATAAAGAAGAGGCCATTCTAGACTTCTGTCTGTAAAATGGCTTGATGGTGACAAACATATGGTTCAGAAAGAGCGACAGTCACAAGATCTCATACAAGAGGTACCAACATGCAACTCAGGCAGACTTCTAAGTAAGGAAAGGGCAGTGGTGTAAAATCAGTAATTGCAAAGTCACTCCCAGTGTAACAGTCAGCCCACAGCATAAACTGCTTGTTGCCACAATCCACTGCAAACAATGGTCAGGGAAAGCTCTAAGGTCAACAGAAACCATGCTGAAGACCTGAAAGTTAACTGCTGGGAAAGCACAACAGTTCAAAGAATTACTCAGGGCTCTAATACTCCAAAAAGAAGAGGAAATAGGTGAAGCTGAAGAAGAACGGCAGCACTCAAAACAGTATGTGTGAGGACTACAGAACAGATATGCAACTGAGACAGGTATGGAAATAAGGTACATAAGGAAAGCTGGTGGTGGAATGCAGAAGTTCAAAAAGTCATACAAAAAAGGAGGAGTGCAGGAAAAAGTGGGAGATACAGACAAGAGACCAGGCTTGGAAGGAATACTGGTTGACTAACAAAGAGGCTAATAGTGGAGTTGCAACAGCAGGGCTAGTGTATGACAGAAGAATGCCAAAAAAGCTGAAATGTAAAGTGCACAAAACAGTGGTGTGGCCAGTACTACTGTATGGCTCAGAAACCTGGGCAATAAAGGCAGAGCAATTAATGAAGCTACAGGTGATGCAGATGAAGTGCCTGAGATGGATGGTAGGGTGCACACTATGGGACAGATGAAGAAATGAGGACATAAAGCAGACACCAAAGCCATTCTTATTGCAGAAAACGTGAAAGAAAACATTACAGTGGTTCATACACTTGTGCAGAAAAGCAAAACACAATCTGGTAAAGAAACACAAGAGGAAATTAGGGTGTCCAGCAAAGAGGTGGATGTATTGTGTGACAGAAGACCTGTGACACTCAGGCATGAGTGTTGAAGAAGGTAGGAGAGTGGCGTTGACTACTGAAAGAAAGAGAGAGAGATGGTGACAGCTGACATGACACCATGAACCCATGTAGAAAATGTGAAAAAAGGGGTGATGATAATGATGAATGATTTACTACATCATAACTCAAATGTAATAATTACCCTAGGATTCATAAAGAACACCACCTCTATTGGTAAGACTTGCAGCCAAAAGGGACTGTTTCAGAAATGCAGAAAAATCCAGTAATGTGCATGCCTATGACTCACCCTTAACTACTGAGAGTGCAAATCAGCATTTTCCTGTGGTAATCAACACTGGTAGCCTATGCAGTGTGTTGTCACAGGACCCCCCCTCATTTAAGCACTTGATGCCTGCACCACCATCAGACATCAGGGATACTCAAATTTATTACCTAAAGTCTTTAAAATAAATAAATAAAGTGCTTAATCAAACACACACACACACACACACACATATGCCTCTTATTTAACCCTGAGTTGACAGAACCTCCTCAGTGTCTCTTATTATTTATATTCCTGTCCTTATAGGTTCATTGGTAGGTACTAGGCTATCTGGCCAAGGGCAATTATAAGCCTAGCCAATGTGTCAGCATTCACCACACCATTGATTAATTAACTCTGTCAAGAACAGCCAATGAAGTGATCCCAGGGGTGTATTTTCTGTTATCCATCCACTCGTCAAGGTTTCTCTTGAAGAGTGTTAGTGAGGGGCTCTGCCTAATGTAGTTAGGAATTTTGTTCCAAAGCATGGGGAGTCTCTGTGACAGGAATTTCTCCCTCCAGCATGTTCTATTTATTGTTGTGGCGAGGTTTAGCTGACTAGAGCGAGTGGCGTGCAGTGACTTGGATTTCTTTAGGTGGAGCATGTCCATTAATTCTGAGTTGGACATGGCTTAGTAACTCAGGCAGAGCTCACCTCTGAGTAAGCGATATGCCACTGAGTACAGCTGGGGCTTTTCCAGTTGGGCTGCATAGGACTTATGTTTGAGTCCAGTAATCCTCTTGGTGAGGTACTTTTGTGGTCTTTCCAGCTGTTGGAGTGTCTTGTGAGGTACATCCCAAACGGGACATTGTACTGTATGATGGGTCTGATGAGTGACGAGCAGAGGGGCAATATAACCTCTTTATTTCTAGATGCGAACCCTTTAGTAATTAGATGGGCTACATAGAAGGATTTTCTAACTACTTTGGCAATATGATTGTCAAAGGAGAGATTACTATCTACCTGGGTCCCCAAATCTCTTCTTACCTCTTCTGTATTAAGGGGGCAGCCACCTATGTGGTAATTCATGGGTGTTTTGTTTTTCCCAAATGGGATGACTATGCATTTTTTGGCATTTAGCTTGAGACCATGACTTTGACACTGGGTGTCCATCTCAGTAAGGCCCTTTTGGAGAATGTCCATGTCAGCCGGAGAGTCAATTATGGCTCCCAGTTTGCAGTCACTGGCTAACTTGTTTAGCAATAGTCCTCCTCTGTTTGCCTGCACTTCTGAGAAGTATATGCCGAACAGTACGGATCCCAGGACCGAGCCTTGTGGGACACCACTTGTGACTAGTTTAGAGTCGGACCTGGAGCCCACTATTCGTACCGTGTGAGTTCTGTCTGTAAGCCAGTTGGCAACCCATCTCGTGACGTAGGGGTTTATGTTCAGGCTAGTGAGTTTTTCTAAAATTCCCGCCTGGGGAATGGTGCCAAAAGCCTTGGCAAGGTCAAGGTAGGCTGTTTGAACTACTTTCCACTCATCTATGGCCTTGGTGACTGTCTTGAAAAAGTCAACCAGGTTTAGTAGGCATGATCTGCCCTTAACAAAGCCAAACTGGGTCAGGTCAAGTGTTTGGAGGTTCCCAATGTCTTTGTTAATGAGTTCCATGATGATGCACTCCACAGCCTTGCAGACCAGACTAGTCAGGCTTATGGGGTGATAGTTACCAGGGTCAGTTGTGGCCCCTCCTTTGTGGACCGGAATAACCATTGCTGTGCACCATTCTATGGGCACGTAGCCTGTGGAGAGGCTGAGGTTGAACAGCGTGTGTAGGTGGAGGGTTAGTTTGTTCTGTAGCTCGTGCAAGACGCATCCTGGGACACCATCTGGCCCCACTGATGCTGTGCTTTTGGCTTTTGAAAGGGATGTTTTCACCTGTGCATCTGTGATTTCTGGGACATTACACTTCTCCGGTATTGTTGTGAGCCCTTTTGGAGGTGAGAAGGGGGTGAAGTTTGCACTGAATCTATCTACCAGGATGTTGGCAATATCAGTGGGTTCAGTATATTTTGTGCTATTTTGCACTAGCTCAGAGCATATCTCCGAGTTGCCACTTAGATTCTTGACATAGCTAAAGAAGGCTTTGTGGTTATCTTTCGAATCCTTGGCTATTTTTCTTTCGAAGTTAGCCTTGGAGGATTTTATGAGGGACCTTAGTTTCTTACTGATACTGATCAGGGATGTCTTTCCTTCTTGGGATTTGCATTTTTTTCTGAACTAGTTTCCTCCTTCTATTGTATAGCCTGTTTGTGGCAGGGGTCCACCAGACTGGTTTCCTTCTCTTAGGAGAGTGAGTCTTGGTTTTGCTAGGAATGGCATGTTGCATGCATCCTTGTAGGTGCTCATAGAGTGCATTTGTAAAGGTTCCTGCATCTTGGACACTGTTATCCTTTAGCGTGGGGGCTGTGAAACTTACCACCTCTGTCTTAAGTAAGGTGAAGTTTGCTATACAAAAGTTTTTCACTGTGGTTTCCTTGGTTGGAGGTGGTGGTGTGGTGTGGACATCCAGAGTGATTAGTTAATGGTCTGATCTAACCAGTGACGGGTTGACCTCTGGTGTGGAACACCTGTAGCCCATGTTGGTGATGACCAGGTCCAATATGTTTTCACCTCTGGTAGGGGAATTTACCAGCAGATCCAGGGCATTTGAGTTGATAAATTCCAGGAAGCGCTGGACCTGGAAGTTTGTACATGAGTAGTTTTCCCAGTTAACAGTAGGGTAATTGAAATTGCCCAATATCAGGGTGTTCGGTAGGATCTTCATGTTTTCCAGTGTCTCCAGAAAGGCAGAGTGGTGGTCCTGGGTCATGGAGGGTGATCTGTAGCAGGCCACAATTTGCATTGCAGATTTGCCTGATGTTAGTTGCACATGGATGATCTCGGAAGTATCATGCTGCGCCACTAACCTGGAGGTGTAGGTATCCTTGATAAATATGGATACACCCCCTCCTTTTGTGTTTCGGTCCATGTTCTGTGGCCGAAATGTGTGGTATGAGTTGTAGCCCAGTAGTGCTGGGGTGCTCTGTGGAGCCTTGAACCAGGTTTCAGTTACTGCACAGATGTCGATGTTCTCCATACTGAGGAGTGCTTCAAGTGTGTTCATTTTGAGATTTAAACTCCTGGCGTTGAGTAGCATAACCCTTATTTTTTTATTTGTGCTGTTTACAGAGGTGGGTTTGACTTTTGAGCCTTGCCTAAAAAAGGCTCTATGGGGCAGCAAGAGCCTTGGCCAGTATTCGAAAGCCTAGGGGTGACAGGTGCAAGCCGTCTCTTGCAAAGCAACGAGGCCTGTCGAGCATGTCATCCCAAGCTGACAAACACTGGATCACCTTTGAATGACACTAGACGCTTAGCCAATTGTTGAAATTGATCATTTTTTCTTTATACTGCGGTATCATTCTTGGTGAGGGCAGGATGCTACACAGGGTCAGGGTCATACCAGCCTGGGCTACATGATCAGAGAGCTCTTCCATGTCTCTTTTCATGTAGTCCAGTGAGGTAAGTCTCAGGTCATTCACACCAACATGAACAATGACAGAGTCATATTTGTACTTGTTATGGAGTGACCTGAGTGCCTGTGTTATGTGGCGGATTCATAGGTTCATACTAGGCTATCTGCCCTAGGGCATTTGCAAGACTAGCCAGAGTGTGTTTGGCGTTTGCCACCCATTTTAAAATAAATTTTGCTATGCCCTTTTTCGAGGTTAGTATACTGTGCATCTGTCTAACAGTGACACAGAAGTGATACCCGGAGTAAATCTACGATCTCCCATCCACTGCCTAACCTGGACTGGGATTTTATTCCAGAGTGAAGGGAGCCCCCGACAGGCAGCTAACAGTAATCTTCTTATTGTCCAACCTAGTGAGTGGGATGTCAGTGTGCCTGACTATAGAGTTGCCTATTACTAGTGTGTTAGGTATGTTATTTCACCTTAAGGGCTGTGATTGTGCAGCACACTGACTTTGTGTTTTATGTGTTGTCTGGTTTGTGATGGGAGGTGCATGTTTTTTGGGTGTCTGCTTTGGAGGTCTGTGATGCTATTGCAGGTTTTTATTTAGAGCCTCCGAGTATGATTTTGTGTAATTATGTGTATTTTTTGCCAGTGCTGGTTTAGTATGTCTATGTGAGGCTGGAGGTGTGGTGCAAGTGTTAACCTTCGCCTCATGACTGCTTGTTCCAGTCTTGGGTGGAGAGAGCTTAGCCTCCACTTTAGCTATATAATTGCATCTCTTGCATATGTTAATGTTTTGTGGTAGGAGGAGAGCATTGTCTGTGTACATGAGGCAGTTGTAACATTGCCTCAGGATTTATTTATTTATTTATTTTTATTTATTTATTTACATTTGTTGGCCGGGCTAGTCTAGCTGGATACATATCCCTTTTCAGTAAAGGCCCGAGGAGAAAAGCTCCAACATGAGTGAATTAATACATTCAAAATATTCTAAAAATGACTAGTTTCACTTTACATAATAAGACATGATAAGAAAAAAATAATAAATTGTGAACAATGTAAGGTTTCATTAGAGTAGAAGTAAGAAATAAGTCTTAATGCTTTAGTAGAGTTCATGTGAAGTCAATCAAAATCTAAAGCATTAGAACATTAGCAAAACTATTTAGTAGTGTTGTTCATAAGATATGGGGGTAATTGTTAAGGAAGCAGGAGAAAAGAAACAGGGGAGGAGAGAAGAAAAGTAGATTCAATCAGGCTTTGAGCAGGGGCAAAGCCAATGTATTTTAAGGTGGTCTCTAAGGTGTTTTTTAAAGATTAGAGAGGATGAGAGTGAGGTGAGTGTATTAGGAAGTTTGTTCCAGATTCTACCCACAACATTGGAGAAGAGGGAATCGCCTGCTTTGTTATTAGAAGGGTTGCTGGCAATAAGTAGCTTATTAGCTGAGCGTAGTGTTTAAAGATTTTTATAAGGGGAGATCAGATTAGTGAGGATGGGAGTATTAGTAGGATGGTGCAGGATTTTTTGTGCAATCACAAGTTGATTGTATTGTAGTTGATTTTGTAGTTCTAACCATTTGAGTTGTTTAAGGTTGAGGCAGTGATTGGTTCTGTACGGAGAGCCAGTGGCAAATCTGGTTATGTTATTGTAGCTAGTTTCAAGTTTGGTGAGATTATGGATACCCAGGTTCACCAGCTAGACTGGAGAGTATACCTGAAATTGCCCTTTGGTCATGCGGTCATGCCTGAATAGTAGGGTTAGCTGCTTAGTCGCTTAGTTGGTGAGGGGTGAATAATAAGCCTTGCCCTGCTGGGCAATCAAGTGTTGGGGTATATTAGTGCTTGCTATTAGGTCTGAGCAAGTGCTGGACTGTAGGATGCTTTTTAAGTGCTTAGGTTGAGAGTTAGACTACTTTCAAGGGAAAAACTGAAGAGGAGACTTGGTGGAGCCGGGATAAATTTCAAGTTTAAGTGAATGAATAAGTTTCATTCTTCTTACTGGTACTAAAGTCCATCTTAATGCTAGACCTATTTCTCTACTACCTTTCTAAGTAAGCCCAAGTAAACATTTAAAATTCTCCCTGGTGTCATCTACTTCTCCTCCTGGCTTTGCCCCAAAGTCTTCCCCCACATGCACATACCCCTATCACACACAACTGTCCCTTATTTAATAGAACACTACTGCTGCCTCTCATATGTGTCCTGTCCCTCACAACTCAGGGACCACTGCAGTCATTAAATAATGACAGGCATTAGAGGTTTCATACTTATCTGAAATAATACCCTGCTACAGTAAGTCCTTAGTTAGTGTAGAGTGTTAAGGCTCTTGCTTGATAAGTTGCCTTCTGTGAAAGGTACAATGTTTTTCTAACTCCCTCCCTCCACTCTTACTTTTTTTTTTTTTCAAAGACTTTAAGTAATAAATTGGAGTCTTGCTGATGTCTGATGGTGGTGCAGAAAGTTAGCAATCAGGTGTTAATATCATGGGATACAGGGTTTGAATTTTTTAACTGCCTTTAATTCACAATATAAAAACTTACTTCTGGTGTCTGGTGTTCTCCCTGCCCCATGCCTTCCATGCTGTAAAGCATGTCTTTAAAGCACAATATGAAGAGATATTTGTGGTGTCTACTGTCCCTCCTTCCACATATTACAGGATTTGCTTGTTAGTGTAGGGGAGTGTGGCAGCCCCTAAAACAAACAAACACACACACACACACACACACACACACACACACACACACACACACATACACACACACACACACTTTGGTAAACCCCCCAGCACATACCTCTAACCTGATCAGGTGAATGCGAGATTTTGGCCATGTTCATTAACATGAGCAGCAGTGGTACCTTACAAATCACGTGGTTGTGTAAATGCCTTACTGTAGGTATTTTTGGGAGGACAGCACAAGGCTACCTATCATAGGCTGCTCCCCTGAAGTGCCTCATTAGCATTTGCAGTAGGTGGCAGATTCAGACCACCATTGTACTACACTTCTTCATGATGCAGCACTGTGGTTGGGATATCTCTGAATCAAAAATGGTTACCATAAGTTGTAGACCAGGCTACACCTCACTTTACTCATTGTTTGTGAGGGTCTTGAGTAGAAGCTGCAGGATGCAGCCAAGCTGATGCAAGGTTCTGTTTTGATTTTGTGCATGGAGCAGCAGGAGTGAATGGAGGGTACGTTACCTTTAGCTGGGATTTTCATAGGATTGGGTCAAGTGTTGTACTATTATCTTAGGAGCACACCATATAGTATATGTGATGGGTGCATTTGGTACATAAAATAATTGCTTAGCATGGAAGGAAGATATTAGGTGGGGAATTTGGATGGGGATTTGTGTTTGTACAGATACTGCTGGTGCCGGGATTGGCATTTATTGGGAAGCTTTAGATGGGAGATTTGGCTTGATGGCTTCTTACATTTAGGGAGGCTCAGCATTGACTTTGGTAGAGTGGGGGTTTGCTAGTTAGGCTAGCTGTGCAGTTTTGATACATGATCGCTACCTACTTGGAGTTTCATGTCTGTGGGGAATTGAGGACATGCTGTGGAGCAAGGGAGTGTTGTGGCTGATAGTGTTAGAGCATATGGGGAACATTGACAGTTGTTTAGGTAGGTTGGTTGGGGGGCTGATGTTGGGAAATGGAGGTTTGTGGGGTTACAGTTTATGTGGCTGTTTGTTATTGATGTATTTTAGTCATTCAGAAGGTGGTTGTTGGTCAGCGAATGTCAGGATGGTCATTACATTTTCTACTTATGCTGGATAGTTGGTGGGATGGCAGGTTTGCTCTTAGAATTTGATTTTGGAAAGGAAGTCTCAATTTGGTCATGGTTATATATACTGGGTGGAGAAATAGGGCTGCAGTTAGGCATGATGGTAGGAAATTGCCCTTGCATGGTTCATGTGGCATTGGGTGCAATGTTCTGGTGTTACTTTTGCCTGGAAATGTTGGAGGTGGTGACACGGATGTAGTTTGGTTAGAGAGGATGCTGTACACCGAATGATGTTTTTAATGCTTTTTATATGCTGTTAGGTTGGAAGTTTGGTAGGAGAGAGGGGGAACAGCCTGTTCAGCCTGTTGGGCAGAGAAGAGGGACAGGTGTGCCCTCTTTTGTTCCCCTCTCTGGTTTTGTATCTTCATTTCAATGAGTTGTTAAAGGAAGTGAGTATTTGGAGGTGGACTGATACATAAGCGAGCGGAGGTAAGGACGCTGCTTATTTGGTTGGATGTTAATTCAATAAATGGTAAATGAAGTGAGTGATGGGATGCTGCTTCATAAGTAAAATAAGAGAGCGGAGGTAAGGACGCTGCTTATTTGGTTGGATTGTAATTCAATAAATGGTAAATGAACTGAGTGGTGGGACGCTGCTTCATAAATAAGCGAGTGGAGGCTTGAAAGCTGCTCACTTGGTCAGGATGAGCAAGTTCACACTGTCCTGATTAACATTACATGGTTGATGATGCTGGAATTCAATTGGCTACACAATGTTTCAGTTGTAATTAATGAATGTTGGATGATAAAGTTATGTTTATGGAAGTTTAATAAAGGTTGTCAAATGTCATTCAATGTGATGTGTTTATTGAAGGGGACTGGGACAAAATATTTTTCCCAGCACTCTTGATATCCTCATCCCATGGCTGTCATTAGTCAGATATTAGCTCTTTACTGCATCTATACCATCATTGATGGGATCCCAAATTTCAGTCTGTAGTCACTGGAACCCAAGAAGTCAATTTTCTCAATAAGTTTAATCTGACCTTCTCCCCTACTAATGCAAGTTTCTGCACATCTTTTTTATCATAAGACTCTTCACTTCCTGCCTTCTAGGTACCACTCTGGATTTCCATTCCCTAGTTACAGCCTTCACTGTTTCCTATTCTTTCCCTTGCCATGTAAATCTAACTGGACATTTGTGTGAGTCTCCTATGGAAGGTTCATTGGCTCATAGGAGATTACTAGGCTATTGACTCAAGAGCCCTTACAAGCCTAGCCAGAGGTTCCAGAACAAGAGCCCTTACAAGCCTAGCCAGGGGTTTCAGAACAAGAGCCCTTACAAGCCTAGTCAGAGGTTCCAGAATAAGAGCCATTACAAACCTAGCCAGAGGTTCCAGAACATTGCCCTGTGGAGTATCTTCTACAGATACTTCTTGCTTTATCTGCTGCACCTCCATCTGGGGACTCGTTGACCATCATGTTGAGATATTGCCTGTGCTGGAGTTTCCACACTAAATCCTTCACTTTGCAAATGGTCTGTTCTGTATCACTCTTCTTATGTGCATTAAGAAGACAAGACATTGAGGCTTGGCTGTTTGTTTAAGTAGTTTATTGTATACAAATACATCAGAATGAATGGCAGGAACATTAAACTTAAACGAACTATCTAACTGACTGACTACATACTTGTATGCTCACACTCTGGCTGCTCACTCAAAATGGCACTCTTGCTTGCATGTGCTCAGTACTTATATGCATGTGCTGACTCACTGGAAAGCTTCTTAAAGGTGTATCACGCACACTGATCTACATCCTCCCTCTTTACTGAACGGTCTCATGTAAACAATGACATTTCAATAGTCATGCAATTATACAGACACTAATAAAGAAAAACAACAGTCATGTCCAGTTTGCTGTGTATCTGGAACTAGGTTTTGAGATGTGACCTGATCTCGTGACATAATAGTTAGGACTGGGTTTAGCAACACGGACAGTCACCGGAGAATGTTCTGCTTGAGGAATCTCAGGGAATTTTTCAGGAATTGGGATTGCTGATGGTATGTCCTCTGGAACAGGAACACTGGACAAGTCACTCTGAGAACTAGAGTCATTGTCACAGGCAAGATGCTGTAACATTGGTTCGGACACTGGTAACAAATGCTTCCAATTTCATCTGAATTCCACTCCTTCTGATTCCACAATGTAAAATCTCGGCTCTTGACACAAACATTTCACAAATCCGATGTGATCAAAACCTTTTGACGTCTGCATCCTCACTATCTCCCCTTTTTGTAAAGAACGGAGCAGTTTGCTGGTTTTATCATAGTAAGACATCTGGGACAAACACTTTTTCAACAGTTAGGCTTTTACTGCTTTGTTGTTCTTAACATATAGGTTCATAGGTTCATAGGTTCATACTAGGCTATCTGCCCAAGGGCATTTATAAGCCTAGCCCATGTTTGTAATGCTTCCCGCCACCCCTTTATTATGGGGGGAACTATACCCATTATTTTGCCTGTGCCTTTGAGTGACACCTGACACATTTCCTTCTCTGGGTATATGCATCTCCCATCCATTGGTCAAAAAGTCTTCTGAACAAGGCCAGGTGCTCTGCCTCCCCTCACATGTATTTGTTCCACGGGATTTGGAGTCTTTGGGTGATGAATCTATCTCTCCTCTCCAATCCGTCCTATGAGGGTATAGGTCTAGGTTTGTCCTCCATGCATGGCTCCGGAATGGTGATGAGTAAAAGGAGACTATGACCTCCTTTGATAGATATGAGAATCCCTTCATGATAAGGTGGGCAATGTAGAAGGACTTCCTAACTACTTTAGCTACATGGGGGTCAAAAGACACAGACTACTACCTGGGTCCCCAGGTCCCTGATAACTTCTTCTGTGTGCAGTGTGGATGCCACCTATTTGGTAGCTAGGGGTAACCTTTTTTTCGGAGGGTGACTACTATGCATTTTTTTTTAACTTTAACTTTGGCGTGTGGCTCTGGCCATCCGTTTCTTTCTGTGTGAGACCCTTCTGAGATGTGTCCTGTGTGTCAGATGTGTTTTCTACTAGTTTGCAGTTTTCTGCATCCTGCAAACTTTTCCTCCAACTCTGTGTTGCTTGTGCCGGAAAAGTAGATGCCAAACAGAGTGGGCCCCAGGACTGAGCCCTGTGGACCACCACTTGACACAGGCTGTGAGTCTGACATGCAGCCGCTAACTCAGACCCCCTGTGGGTTCTGACCACTCCAGTTTTTTTTGCAACCCATCTTGTGATGTGGGTTAACATTTAACTGAATGATTTTTCAATGATACCGAGTGAAGGTGGGCACTCCAGCCTTAGCCAGATCGTAGTAGGCTGTATGGACTGCCTTTCCCTCATCAATGGCTTTGGTGACTGTTTCCTGAAAAGTCAACCAAAGTTAAAGTCAAAGTCTGCCTTTGAAAAAGCCACACTGGGTTGGATCCAAAAAAAGGAAATTCCTATATCTTTATTTATAGATGTCCATATGATGTCTCTCCAGATATGTCCCTAAATGCTGTAGCTAAGAGGTGTGGCTTGTCAAGCTAATGGGCGGTAATTTCCAGGAGGTCAAGACAGTGTGAAGTGGGAACCGCCCTCAGTTAGAGGTCCCCCTGTACTACTTTAACAGCCCAGCTAACTTACTGTTAATTCTGTGTTGAGTTCGTGCTGTGGGTCCCTCATTGAGTTGGCGGGGAGTGGATGGGACGGCGTTTGAGTTTTTGCTGGAGTTGGTCTTTTGTTTTTGGGCTGGAGATGTTTGGGGCTACACTTTGCACTATGGGGCTGCTCCTTTTTGGGGAGGGAGGGGGTTGGGATGGGCCTGTCAGTTTAGGGTCAGCAATGTCTGTAGGATCAGTAATCTTCAGGTCATTTCATCTTGTCTCTGAGGATATAGTTCTGTTCATATCTGGGAGTTTCTAACAAGTCTTCTAAGGGAGGCTTCTAGGCTTTGCTCTTTTCTGTTTTTTTCTCCTCGAAATTTGCTTTTGATGATTTTTAGATTTCTTAGTTTTTTTACTTTTTATTTATTTTACTTCTTCTTGTAGTTTTATTACCTTTTTCTGTTGTAGTGTAGCTTTGTTTTTTTTGTAGAGTCTTCTAGTTTGTGGCTCCTTTGTTGTGGTATGGGGGTCTTATTTTTGGTTGGAATGTCTGGTATTTTGCTTGGGATGCAGTTATTGGGATTGCCTTATCCATGCAGTCCTGCTGGTGCTGGTGAAAGCATTCGTTGGTATTGTTTTCGGTAAGTCGGGGAGCTTGGTGAAGTGGGCTAGTCTTTAGAGTGACTGTGTTTAGAGACCAGAGTTCTTTACTGTGGTCTTTTTACCTTTTGTTTGGGGGGGGGTGGTCTCTGTCTTTGGTTTGTTGGTGATCTCACTAGTGTTGATTCCATTTCATATGTATCTGATGTTTGTTCCCATGTTGTTGTGATCTGTTGTAAGTGATGATGAGATCAAGTATGTTATCTGATCTTGTGGTTCATGGTATTTGTTGTTTTGTGTGGGGATGAGTTGGGCTCAGGAACTTTGGGCTTGAGTTTGGTTCACAGAGTATGTGGGGGTTAATATATTAGGTTAGGTATCTGGTAGGGTGTAATTGATTATCCCTCCTGTGATTTCAGAAAGCCCATGAGTTTCTGATATTTTTTTCCTGAGCTGGGATGCTGGCCTGTAACATGCTGCAGCCACCTGTCTTGAGGTGCAGGTGGATGGTCTCACATGCCTCCCCCCGTTCCACCAGTCTTGTGGTCTCCGTGCCCTTTGTATGGAGCGGATAATGAATATGGATGCCCAGTTGGTTCAGGTGTGGGGTCTAAGGTTGATTTGGGGCGGACCCAATGATGCTGGGGTGCTCTGATGAGCCTGGGCTGAGGTTTCTGTCCAGTGCCAGGATTCTGTCACAGCAGGCGCACGAAGGGCCTCGATTATGAAATTTTGAGACTCAGCTTCTGGCATTGAGCAGTTCTCCATACTGTTTTCAGGGCCTTTGGAACCAATAAATTACTGCTGATTGGTAGTGTGGTTCTGGTTTGTCTCAACATAAGTCCCTGGGCAGGTGAACCAAGATGTTTATCACAAGGAATGTTTCTGAGATTTAACAAGTTGGGAAAAACATTGGTATTGTCACGTTTGGATGCACATTTGAACTGCATGTTCAGCCAATCCAACTGACTGAGGCTATTATATGAACAAAGTTCCACTCTTCTGCAAATCTCTTGAACTGCTGATTGGTAAACTGCACCATTGTCAGAAATAACTCTCTGTGGATTACCAAGGATGGAAAAATGTTGCTTCAAGTTGGTAATGACAGTACTGGAAGTTAGGATGGGAAGTAGGTCAATCTCAAACCAATTTGAATAAGAGTCTACTAACACCAAGTAATGTTGACCATTCCACTCAAAGATATCTGTGGCAGTTCAAGAATCTGGCTTAACTGAAGTGGTTCTTTTTGTTAAAGCGGCTTTGTACTATTACATACTGAAAAAGATGAAAGTACTTTCTCAATATCTCTTGACATAGAAGGCCAAAATACTAGACCTCTCACCCTTCGTTTGGTAGTATCAGTTCCTGGGTGGCCACAATGCAAGATCTTAATGTACTCTTGTTGCAAGGACTTTGGAACGATCACTTTAGGACCTTTCATGATGATACCATTGTCTGACAAAAATCTCATCTCTGTATGGAAAATATGGTTGCACCTCTACTGGTAAACTAGATTGCTTCAAAGGCCATCCTCTACTGATAAAGAGGTTTAGCTTCTGGATCCAAAGCTGTGTGAGTTCTGAGCTCATCAAGACATGTGGAAGAAAAAATTCTCACTTCCATGACCTCAAAATCAAGATGCTCATTGTTATGCTGTTCTGTGTTTTTTTCTTGGCAATCTGGATAAATTATCAGCAAGATAAAGAAGTTTGCCTTTTGTCTAAACAAGAGTGAAATTGTGTTTCTCCAATTTGAGCATCATGTATTGCAGTCTAGCTGGAGCTGTATGCATAGGCATTCTCAAAATAGTGACTAGAGGTTGGTGGTCAGTTTAGATCTGGATAGGTCTACCATAAACTTTGAACATGCAAACACAGTTGCTAAAAGCTCTTTCTCAATCTGGCTACACTGTATCTCAGTCTTGGTAAGAGTTCTTGAAGCATAGGCTTCTGGTCTATCCTCTTGAAGAATGACTGCACCTAGACCAGATTTTGAAGCATCACAGGAAAGAGTAACTGGTTTGTGAACATCATAGTAGCTGAGAGTTGGTGGATTGGCAATTTTCTGTTTCAGGACATCAAATATTCTTTGGTGTTGTTCTGACCATGACCAAATTACATCTTTGCTTGTCAGCTCCCTGAGCAGTGCTGAAGGTCGGCTTAAATCTGGAATGAACTTGCCTATATAGTTGACTATGCCAAGAAAATATTGTAGGGCTTGAACATTGTCTGGAGCTGGCATCTCGAGAATTGCTGTATGCTTTGAAGGATCTGGTCATAAACCTGAACTAGTAAACAAGTGACCAACATAAGTAACTTCTTATAGCCTGAACTTGCACTTCCGAGGATTCAGCTTAAGATTCACTTAACGTGCTTTTAGAACTTTCTTGAGGTTGCTGCCATGTTCGACTTCACCATTGCCTCCTACTAGAATATCATCTACTATAATAGCACATGGATAGCCAGAAAAAATTTGCTCCATTGTACACTGAAAGACTTCACTGGAGAATTTATTCCAATTGGAATTCTCAGAAATCTGTATCTTCCAAATGGCTTATTGAATGTGGTTAACAATGAAGATTTTCTGTCAAGTGAAATTTGCCGAAATGAACTCTTTACACCTAAGACAGAAAAAACAGTGGCATTTTGCATGAGGGCAGCAACTTCTTTGACTGTGCACATTGGATGATGGGGTCTTTTTAATGCATTGTTCAAATTTCTTCAATCAATACATATTTTGATATCATCTGAACTTTTCTTATGAGCATCTACCATGGAGTATACCCATTCATTAGGTTCTTCTACTGGACAAATTACTCCTAGCTACACCATTTTGTCTATCTCAGCTTTGACTCTGCTCTGCATAGCTACTGGAACTTTACATGCTGGTCTGACAACTGGGCTGACCTCTGTGTCTAACTTCATACAGTACACAACTAGTAGTTTGTCTGCAAAAATATCGGCATACTTAGAAAAATAGTTTGGGTGAAATTTGAACTGTTGTCATTCAGGCTTACATGGTGAACTTCTTTATTAAATGAAAGCAGTCCCATTTTTAAACTGTCTCTAATAATGACTGCTCGTGTCTCTTGACTACGAAAAATTGCAAGTCATAGGTGTTCTCAGCAGAGTAAAATTAAAGCATTACTGAGCCTTTGGTTTGAATCTCTTCACCACCATAAGCAACAAGCTTCGCACACTTTGTTGAATCAAGTTGTTCTGCAACTTTTGCTCTAGCAAATGTTTCTGCTGACATAACATCGCACTTTGAGCCAGTATCTACTTCCAGCTGTATAAGACTCCCATTAATCCAAAAAGTACAAAATACTTCATTCTTTGCCCGCAAATCTATTGCATTGACTGTTTCACCAAGCTCAGACACACCATCAACATAAGAAGGGTTGCAGTTTTCTAATTGATCAACTTGCCTCTTGGAATGCCCTCTTTTAATAAAAGAATGTGCTTTATTTGATTTACAAAATCTTTTGAAATGATTTCACTTATTGCAAGAATGACACTGCTGACGAAAAGCTAAGCACTTTTATCTTTTGGGTTTGTGATTTCCACCACAATTACGGCAGTTGACTATGAAACTGGGTCGGGGCATATATTTTGACTTTGCTGACTCACCCTTATGCTTCACTGAGCATGCTCTGGAATTTGCTGGAAAGAATTTGGGTTTCCCAGGGACTGTTACAGGATCTGCAGTAAGTGCCTTTCCATTGGGGGTTACACATTTCTCTAAATTTATGTTTTAAACATTCAGGGTCTTCCCCTCCCCTGCGAACACAGCAGGTGCATACACAAATGAGCACTCTCTTTCAATGGCCTCTGAACCAGCTAAATTAAACAGAATAAATGCTTTTGTACATGCATCTTTGTAGGAAAAAGCAGCCTGCATGAAAATATCATATTCCTGTTCAAACACACTCCAATTTTCTGCAATATTGTTATCAAACACAAGTGAGAAAAACATCTGCTGTTTCCACAGATTGTAGTAAAACACAATGCAAAATAGCCCTTGTAATTATGTACGACCATTCACACACACCAGGTACTTGTAACAATATTCAAATGCACAATAAACTGTTTGAAATAAAATAGTCTGCGAAATAAGCTTTGAAACAAATGTACATTGTAAAATATTCTTTGAAATTACTTTACTTTGTGAAATAAATCTACTGTAATTCTGCACACACTTTCAAACTCTTTGCGCAATGGATATTTTGAAAAGCTTTAGTTAATACAATAAAGTAGCACAGTGAAAAAAATATGCTCCTTTTCCCTTTTTTGTACATTTTATGCAATTAGGATATTGTTACAAACATTTTTGTAATTATTTTGAATATTTTTATCAATATGCTACAGTTTCAGACCTTTGGTTTAATAAGAAATTCATTTTGAGCATTCTGAGTGCTTTGTTTTATATTTGTAGCAAAAGAAATCATTAAAACACGTTTTAGTACCTAGAATGTGTTTCTGATGTGTTTTGTGAGTCGTTGAACAGTAGGGATGATCCAATCCTGTATATTCCTCCAGCTCCTACTGGTTGACTCATGGCTGTAACTCTGGATCCATTCTGACACCATGTCACTCTTCTTATTTGCGTTAAGAAGATGTTGAGGCTGGGGTGTTTGTTTAAGTAGTTTATTGTATACAAATACATCAGGATGAATGGCAGGAACCTTAAATTTAAATGAACTATCTAACACTAACTACATACATGTATGCTCACACTCTGGCTGCTCACTCAAAATGGCACTCTTGCTTGCACGTGCTCAGTACTTATATGCATGTGCTGACTCAGTGGAAAGCTTCTTAAAGGTATATCACACACACACTGATCTACAGTCTGTCTCCTCATTTTCTGTTTGTTTTAATTTCTGCCTCACTAAACTTCTTGTTTGCATTTCACCTTTGTGTTGTTACTTTTGTACTGTGACTTTTACCATATCTGCGTGTCTTTGCCTTTATTTCTTTTCAAATATCTTTGGAGCTGCATTTTTGTTTAATTTGTCTTTCTTCTCTACACAAACATTGCACCCTCTCAGATCCCTTTTTATTTCCACGTCCATGTTTCTTTTTATACCCTTCAATAACCTCTGATTTTTTTTCCTTTATCTTTTCTCACTTCCTCTGTCACCTCATTTTACATGTGGCCCAAAGTTTCTTCATCTGCATAATGTTTTGACCTGATCTGTTGGATCTTTAATTATTATATGTAGTGTTTAACAGCTCTTGAACAAGTATTTTTCATTCTTCTGTTTCTTTTTTATTCTTGCCACGTGTTCTGTGTCTGGAAATTCTGTTTTTTTTTTTTTTTTTGCATAATAGTAATAAGTAATAATCTTTTCCTTATCCCCAACAGTCCAAATTATTATCTCGGTGTCTCTTGCTTGCCCAATAGTGGGCACCTTTTTATCCTGGTACCTCTGCACCCAGTTTTCTTTTTGTCCTACCTTTCTTCATGATATATAAAATATGGTCTATAATTCAATATTGCCTTGATAACATTTTGTAGAACCAGGGTCTACCACCTGAAAGTACTCACCCAAGACTTGAGGATAAATTCAGTTCCAGCAATACTACTTTTTTCTTGCTGATTCTATCTCTCCTTTCAGACCTAATCTTTCTTCCAATGTGCATACTCCTTAATTGCTGCAGTTTTTAGTATGTTATCAAAAGTAGAGCTACCGGGAACAAAACCCATCTGATCTCAATTAAGCAATTCAGAAAAAAAAACAGGTAATGCATTGCCAATATTGACATAGAAAGTTGGAGTCATGGTTCAATATAGCTATTAGATGATAATAAGTAGGAAGTGTCCTGTACTTTTCTTCCTTTGGGATCACTGTTATAAGCACTGATTTCCAGCTTGATGGGACCTCCCCTGTATTTAAAGCATGATTTATTCTCCTTCTGAACTTACTTACAAATATGTTGCCCAGGTCTAAACAAACACCAGTCAGCAGCCCATCTACAATGCATACAAAATAATGCATAGAAGGAATAGTGAAATAATTTAAGAGAAGGCAGGAACTGAGGAATTTATATAATGTTGGAGTGAATGAAAATTGTTATAAAGAAAATACATATGTATACTAGATGACAGTAACAAATGAAATGTCATTATGTTTTTTTTTTCTTTTCTGTTGGTCTATATTTACCTATATCACTTTTTAAAAATGTCACATTTAATAAAGAATTTAGAAAAACATAAGCCCATCAGAGTTGAGAGCTTTCCCTTTCTTTATCTTCCTTAAGACTCCTTTGTTTTCTTTCAAGGAACATTCTCTGACCAGACTCACACTGCTCATATATAATTTTGTCTAAAGGAAGCCCACTCAAGTAACCCATTATCAAGTCCTCTTCATTAGCCGAGTCCTCATTCTGGTTATATAATCTAACACAGTGTTCCTTAAATCCCTCTAAAATATATTCCATCCCCTTGCATAAGTGCCCATTCATACAACTCATTTTTAATATTAGCTGCTCTGCTTGTTGTCTCCTTAACACAGTGCCAGATACTTTTGTGCATCAGGAGAGTTACAAAGTATCTTAACTTGCAGTCTTCTCATTGCTTTCTCTGTGACATCTCCAGGCATTTCTGCAGTTACCGCCTACTGCTTCTCTAGGCGTCAAATATTGTCTGTTCATATTTGCATTAATAATTCCAAAACCATGTTACATACAAGGTATCGGAAAATTTTATCTTGAAGCATACATGATAGCAAACACAATTGTATTGATATATGACCTCTGTCAATGGGCATTTGTTAAAAATGTAAGGTGATAACTTCAATTTTAAATGCTGAAGCCACGCCAACTAGGAGTTAAAGGTACACACTCAAAAGAGCTCTACTGGAGGGAATGAGTTAAATTCAGGAAGTTTACCATCTGATCCCCTCAACTGATTTAAACTTAGCCTGTCGTCTGACAGTTAATTCTGCAGCTTTCCTTGCTCTGTAGGTAAGTCTGATTGAAGGTTTGCCAAACTCTTCTTACTGTTTAGCTCACATTGGCTTGTTTAACTCTTTAAATATGTTGCAAAGAGGAACTTAAATTCATCCCAGTCATCTGTTTCCAAGTATGCTGCCCCACAATATAACCCCCCGACCTCTCTTCCAATCTAGCCATCAAATTTTCAAATTTCTCTCCTTACAAAAATACAGAGTTGGCCTCCAGAGTCTGGACAGTTTAACTCAACCAGCTTAAGTGAGAGAATTTGTAGCATGTGAACTGAGAACACTACTGAGCCAATGGCAAGACCCATACTAAATCTTGTTCTACACAGATGAGCATTTTGTCAATATAGGAAAATATGTCATACCCATATAACAGATGAAATCCCTTATACTGATTATACTGTGAAACAACCTGGACTAATTTTAGATGTATTGTAAATATTTGTTAAACTCATTTAAGCTCTGCTTATACTGTGTAACAACCATTATTGGGTATGTATTGCAAATATTTTTTATAATTGTTTAAACCCTACTTATGCTGTGTAACAACTATCATCTTGTAATATGTGTTTTATACCTAGGTCATAACTGAAAAGGGTCAGTAGACCAGCTCACTTACCTGGTAACAAATTGAAAATAAATAAATACTTCTAAGATAATCATATATATCAACCATCTTCATGAAATGGGCAATATTTGCCAAATATATCCACACAGCCAGAACTCTGGTTTTCCTTGGACCTCCATGTAATTCATATTAGTTAAGTACCATTTTGCAGTCCTCTGCCCATAAAAAGAGCCCCTTCATGGAAAGCTAGCCAATCCCTTAGCGTCATTCCTGACTCCCATTTTGAAGTGTTTGAGGGAATATTAAGAATTTATAATGGAAATTATCTGACATCTATGCTTCCTTTATGACTTATTCTCCATCTTGTCGACTGTCTGCTCTATTGCAGTTTGATACCCCTTCTAATAAAAGCCACTTCCCTTGTCCTCTGGCTGTCTGGAAAGCAGGAATAAAACATCTCGCTGAATATTCAGAATTCATCAACTTTTCATGTTCCAAAAAAGATATGTCTCCTGTAACAGCACAGTGCCAGGTGACCATATGTCTCAACTGGGTCTGTATCAATTTGTCAAAGGTTCACCTCTACAAACCTTTCTTCATTGACCTGAAACCATCTAACATTCAGTTCTCCAAACGTTCACATCGAAAAAAATATTTCACTGTGAAAGGAAGTTCTTGGCCAACACTATATTAGAATCCACCCCCCACACCCACCTAACTATATACACTATATACACTAACTCCAAGATCACACTACAGTGGGGGAAAGGGCAAATTTGTGCTGTTGGCCAAATTCTTCCTTTCCCTACTTAAATCTTTCATGGATGTGAACATTTGTGGAACTAAACATTCGGTGGTTTGGGTTGGTGAAAAAAGGTTCACGGAAGTGAACCTTCAATAAATTGATATACACCTGTCTCAACCACAAAAAATACTTTCTCTTATAACTGCTAATGACAAACTATTAATATGCCAGAGAGACATATTGATCAGCATTCATAACACTGTAAATTATGTTGTCTAGTTCAATTTTACATGAAATGTTAACGTCCCCATTACCACCTATTCTGAAACTTCTGAACATTTATCAATATCTACATAGGACTGGCTATCAAGAAAATCATATATCCCCTCTCCCCTTAACAAATTTATTTTTTTACAAAAACAAGGCTAAAAGCCTCCATTAGGGCAGGCAATATATGCATAAATCCTAGACTGCAGCAAATGCTAGCAGCCTGGTACAGAAGTTACATAAGAGAATTCTTAAAATGTCCCACAATATTATACACAACAAAAGGTAAGGAACAGCATCACATGCTCTCCTTCTTAGCTCTCCATAACCATATTTAAATGTCAACCACCCAGATGGGTACCTTATCACTCTTATTAACAAAATTATTATTTAAAGAAGTGCAAGAATGTTAAAAAGATTCTTGCTGGAATAAAAAGGGGGAAGACAAATCTGGATGACCCAAAACCACTCTGCAGTCTTATTCCTAACCATATCTTTTAATTTGTCTGGGTAAAACTCAAAATATACCCAAAATAAAACATTAATAAAGACAGAGTCCAAAATCAAGAAGACATTTCTAATTCTGTTCCCACATTATTAAAAAGCTACTAATCTAAAAGAATTGGGCAGCGCAGTGGTGCAACAGTTTATGTTGTTGCCTCATAGCAAGAGGTTATCTGGTTCGATTCTCAGCTGGGGTGCCTTCTGTGCGGAGTTTGCATGTTCTCCCTGCATTTGTGTGGGTTTCTTCTGGGTACTCCAGTTTCCTCCCACATTCTAAAGGCATGCGTCTGGAGCATTTCTCCCCAGGCCTCCACTGAAAATACGTTATGTGGAGCCTAGTCGGACTTTTCTGGTCAACAAATGTTAAATAAATAAAAATACTCACTTTCAATTACACTGTCCATTTAACCTAGAGTTCAAAATTCAGGTAACTGCTTCTCTTCCATAATAGTAATCCCACTTGTCCCATCCAAAGCCCAAAATCTTTACTAGGAGGTAAGCCATTCTAAAAAAAAAAGATCAAAAACTCTTTGAGACCAGCTACATATGAGAGACATATTACCTTTATATGGCCCAGATCAAATAGTTACCACTCTCTCAATTTAAGTGTAATTAGAATCCATGTAGTACAAATGTCTGACAGCTTCCAAGAAAACAAGATAACTACATCCCTCTGTTGTTATTTTTTCATGATCAGCCATACACTCCATTACCTCTGTTAGAATTAGTCATGTATTAGGCATATACACAAACACAAAAATACATTGAATAAACTACAACAGCTTAACCTACTAATGCAAAACATCTTGCAAAACTTCCCATATATTTCAATATCCTCATGTTACCTCCAGCCATATTACATGCTAGGTGCAGTGGCAACCAATGAAAGATATTGAAAAAAGGGGGAAGATAATAGAAATGTGGGAATGAGATACACAGTTGCCTTCCACTACAATACTGAACTGTAAACATTTATTTGCTAGAGGAAAACATTTTATTATTTTTCAGTGTTCTTTTATTTATTTGCTTTCTCTTAAAACTTATTAGATAAAGCCAAAGGCCTTAATCCAAGCATTCCCCTATTCAAAAGTAAAAAAAGCATATCAGTTTTTCTTATATCATGTTCTTTTGCCCAGGCTTTCTTCTCTTTTTCACATTGCAGTGCCTACATTTCCTAAAACTGAAAAAGAAGAAAGAAAGAAAGAAAGAAGGGGTAAAATAGGGGCACCTGTTTAATTTAGTTTCGCTATTACATACAAAAATAACTGAGAAAGCTTTACTTTACAGCATACAATATATGCCATGCATAATAAAAATACTGTTTAAGAACAAACTTTTGTTTTACTTACAGTTAACCCTTTCCTTACTCTTCTCCTCTCCTAAATGTTCTTCCAAACAATGACATGAAGTAGGGCATATGCCTTGGAGTCCGCTACAAGTTTAACAAAGTAAAAAAAAAGTCCAGCATTTCCAGGTTTTCTTGTTCCTTCATATTTCACAAATGTAATTAATGCTTTGTAATCCCACATTCATTCATCAAGTTCTAAGTTGATGGTTTTCTTCCTGTTGATCTCTTATTACCCAAATCCAGTCTCTGATTCATTTCCAATGTATTCCTCATTCCTCTAGCCAGCTTTTCATCTCTCAAGCATTTTCCTTTGGAGCACTGGAAAATGCTTCATTGGCATAATCTCTCCAAAAGCTTTATTATCAGAATAAAAAACAGCATCCCCTTCTGTTTGATAACTCACTTTTTGATCCTACAGGAAAAATATTCTGAAAATAACTAGACACAGCAGCTTGAATTTCACACTTGCTTCTTGATGTTCCCTGATTACTGGAATAAATTTATTCCACTTCTGCCTGGTGTACAGCAAGTAATCATTCTCCACAAACACTGCTGTCTCCCACTTTCAGTACTTTGTCCTTCTGCCATAGTTTTGATACAATCAGCTCTTTCTGCTCGTAGGATTGCATCTTTACTTTTAAAGGTCTGGATTGCTTTCTCATCGTCCAGTTTGGAGCATACACACAATGTGCCCTTTCAGTTGACAACTCCTGCTGTGGAATACCAGTCTAGTTACTTATTTCTTTCATAAAATTAATACAGTCTGCTCTTTCCAGTTTCTATAGTGTAGCAGAAAATTTCAGGTTTTCCCTACGTACTTTGACCTCTAATTCTACCATTTTGAAATATCTCTCCTTGAGCAGTTTCATAATAATTCAGCCTGTTCTGCATTTTGACCTCTGATAAGTTCAGTTTTGTCAGCTCATGTAAATATCTGTTTAAAGCTTCTTCAAAAATTTTCCAGCCTTTTGTTATTTGAGTTGATATACTCCTTCAGTGGTTCATTTATTTTAATCAGCTCTGAGCACATTTGTCTTAATTTTTCCACAAGATTACTGGAAGTCATGTCTTGCACCAAAGCTGGAGCTTGAATTGTTTTTTTTTTTTTTTTTTTCAGAACAGCTGTAGGATTCTTTCCTGACAGTGTTTTTCCTCACTTTTATTATTTATTTTCTTTCAGGTTCTCTGAATTTTCTTTGATGGTATCCAGACAGTGCACTTACTAGCCAGTTGCTAAAATTTACCCAGAAATATAAATTCACTGGCCCTCTTTTCTGAGTTTCTGTTTTCACACTGGGAAAGCTGAAATTAAGCTGTTATTCAGTGTGTGGCCATCTTGGAGCCCATCAGCTTTGAATATTATGCCTTGAGCACAACTCATGTCTTTCTTAAAATAAAAAATAAGATAAAACTATTTTCTTGCTCATGATTTTTGTTCAGGACACAACTGGATCAAAAGGCTGAGAAAATGCTCTAAAATGCATCCCAGAGCATCTAAAACCTCTTGGCTTCCAGGAGCCTGCGGCTTAACTGACTTATTTTCATACAAAGTTGTTACTATGCTGTCTTGGCCAGATAAGGTGTGTTGAAAGTATTCCACGAAAATTAAAATTGAACAGTAACACTACATTTTTTTCTTTAATTATAATTTTTCATGTAGCCATCATGAAATGAAAATGCTGTAAAAAAAAAAACCCTTTAAACAGCATTTCAGAGCATATAAGATGCCATGGCTTCTTGAAAATAGTGAAGAAGTAAGGTAAAATGTGAGAAAAGGAAGGAAAAAAGTAATGTGTATGGAGTGGACAGCCCAGTATGAAGAGAAAATGGGAGGGGAATCACAGGTTGATGTGTGTGGGGTGAAACAGTAAGCAATGGGGGCAACATGGATCCCTTGAGCTATTAAACCATTTCAGGGTGGCCTAATGGTTAAGGTGTTTGTCTTGCAAGCACAAGGTGCAGGGTTTGAGTCTCACAAGGGATAATTGGCTAGGCTTAAAATGGCTCGCAAGGGCAGTTAGCTTAGTACTAACCTATGAACCTTAGACCAGTCCTGCATATATAGTTATTGTAATATATCATCATTGCAGACAAATGGCAGTCACTGTGAATGTTCCTCTGTAAGATGTGTCAATGTAGTGCAGTACACAGACCTGTAACAATATTTTATTTATTTATTTGACATTTGTTGACCAGGTATGTCCGTCTGGGCATGTGCCCTTTTTCAGCGGAGGCCCGAGGAAAAACGCTCCAGACTAGACATAAAACAGCAGTTAAACAATAAGTAATACAATAGGCAGACATCAGAGTAACAAATAGTGCAAGTTAAACATTTGCAAAACCAAAGTCAAATAATGATCCAGTTGACAAATCATAATGATCTAGCATTGAAGCAATAGTTCAGTCTGTGTGTACTACTTCTAAAACTCTGCAGCACGAACTAAAAGGTTGCTCATGAGGGGTGACAGTGACTGGGAGATATTTAGACTGGAAGTATCAGGGGCCCCCAATTCATCACTTGATTTGTACCCCCAAAATGATAACACTGGCCCTGGACATAATTCAGTACTTTGGATCTGGGGTTATTATATCTGGTGCCTCCGATACAGCTAGTATAGCAGCCAATGGACGGACCTATGATAAAGAATAGAAAAGCCTTCTCCAGCATTTGCTGCAGGGAGGACATGGGGTGAGTTGGACATATTTCTCTCTCTCTTTTTTTCCTCTCTCTGACAGTTTACAGGATCTCCATAAATTTTTGGCTGTCACAGAGGGGCACAGGGGACTCAGTATCCTCCTCCTCATTCAAATTGGCTGTACAGGACTCTGATGGTGTCAGTGTGCTTCCATTTGCATGATGTCATCTTGTTTACTTGATGTTCTGGTGATTCAAAGAGGAAGACCGAAGTGGTGTCGGGAAGCTGTTGAACTTTTGTCCATTATGAGAAGCTGCACAACCAGTGGCTAAGCAACAGAAAACTCTGGAGTTAAAGATAAAGTTAATTTCAATATCAGGTATGTAGAGGGAATACACCACAGCACAAAAGACTCTGACTTGGAATTGACACCAACGTTGACACTAATGTCAATAGTGGAATGATTCCAGCCAAAGTGCTGGCAGCTGAAACAATAGGCTCAGATTTTGGTACCAAAAACACATGGCCAGGCTTGGCACTGAGCTCGGAGGCTGACAACAGAGATAAGAACTGGCATTAGATTAGGGAATGTCATCATCAGAGGAGTCAAGGTTATTATCACCTTTGAAGACATCAAAGTTGTCACTAATATCACTGGTGCTGAGCGTGACATCAATGTTTTAGTGTTTGAAATGCATGACATCAATGTTTTAGTGTTTGAAATGCATTAATGATGACAATGTACCTATCAAGACTAGCCTGTACTGCTAAGGAAATTCTTGGTGTCCTGATCTGGTGAGTAAACACAGCAGCATATATTCTATTTTATTTCCAAATTAGGTCCTAAAAGGGGAAGAGTGGCCAAATAAATTGTGTGCAGCCAAGAAAAAGACTTTCACAAATTTCTCATACTTCAGATTTTACACCACAGATATGGGACCTCAGCTCAGCATTGAGCCTCATCAAACATTTGAATCTGTTTATCTAGGCCTGACATGGCAAATGCCAAGTCAGTTACAGAGCAGCCTGAATAATAAAATGGAGAAGTAAGGTTCTCTGTAACTGTAGACACATTTTTCCACAATTTGAATGGAAATATTTTCCAGGGAGTTTGGCTATCTTTGAAGCCACCTCACAACTTGGAGAAGAGATGCAAGGTACTTTAAGAACTTCTTCTTTATTAATGTGTATACTACAGTTTACCTAGAGAGTTGTGAGGATCAGAAACACAATGGTCTCAAACCCAAAGTAGAAGGCTTTCTCAGAACCTTGGTAAACAGAGATCCAAAGAAATGAGGACAGTTTGCATAATGCAATTACATTCCATTTTTCCCATGATGGAGACCTGAGGAAGAAGAAAACATTGCACAGATTTTACACTTTGTGGGGATATCAGATTAGTCTATACAAACTGCACATTTTTGATGCATATTCTGTGGAGGAATTTTTCTTTCCACATGGACACCTGGAGAAAGAACATCCTCTTTTTAACATTAAGGCATCTGCCCAAAACAGAAAACACAGATAAATTAGTTTGAAATAGAACAAACACAGCATTTCTATAAAGGAAGTAAGGCAGTTCTGTCAAAAAAATGTAAGAGGAACCATTAAACAGAATGGCCATGTAAAAATTACACAACTCTGTAAAACAACAACAGCAATAACAAGAAAAAGATAAACTGGGTTTGGAATGTCTTATTAAGCAGAGACTAACAACACGTACTAGAAAAAAGATGAAAGGCTACAAATATTATTAACAGGAACACTGTAGCTAGAATGCCAAATGAATGAAAAATGAACTCATAACAAGAAAATGCAATATTTTCAAGAGAAAAGGTGCAATAAACATTCAACCATTGCTAGAAACATCAGATTATATACATATGTAAATATGTAAAGAAAAAGATCATTCAACAATTTTTGACAATAATATAAGAAACAGCAGCCTTGGACTCTGTCTTTAGAGATTTCACAAAAGCAAATATACTGCAACTAGCCAATAACCTGATGCAATTTAAGAACCCCCGACCCTTGAGGATCCAGCACCACACACCACTGCATTGAGATAGTCACTATTCACATCTTAAGGCAGGCACAGAAACATTGGTCATTATTCAACAAAAACACAGTGCTAAGTTTATGAGCAAATCCCTACGGTGGAAGTCTGTTATAAAAATACTATATAACAAAAGGAAAAAAATCTTTGTCTAGAGGAATAATTCAATGCTTCATGCTCCAAAGTGAATTTAAAAGGTAAAGCAAAGAACTTCAGTATATAAACAAATCCTCCAAATTTAAGTATGACGTGAAAACTGTAATCGGGCAATGCAGTGGACTAAAACTCTTAGCTTGTTAATGCTCTGCTTCCTGTACCCAGGGTACAGGGTTTGATTCCTTCCACATGCATTTGCTTAACTTGTGACTTTGAGCAAGTTACTTAACCAGACAGTGTTACTGAATCACCTGAAAACTGACAATGTATCCAGTGGGCTTACCTTGTCAACAGACAGCTAAAAAAATCACCACCTCTGTTAAGAACAACTATAAAGCCTTTTTCAATTGTACTAAGAACCTTAGGAACAATCACTAGCTCTGCACCAAACAGATACATAACAATAACACCTACTCTGCCCCAAGTAAGATAAATTTATTTCAAACTCTACCATCCTCTCATCCCCCCAAACTTACACCACATGTCATCATGCCTGCACCCACCCATAAAGATAACCTTGGACCATGTCCCAGAGGTACTCTACAAAGCTAAGAACACTACGCCCATGGGTCCTCTGATTGTGCCTGGCTGTTTTCTTGTCAGTATGATACGCAGTCTCAGCAACTTCCTACTTAATTTGTTCAGCATCAACCTGTCAAAATGGTTTTATTATGAAAGTGCGGAGAAAAGATGTGGTCATCCCCTATGGGTGGACTCACCACCACAGATACTGATAAGTACAGACCAATAAAAGTCTTATCAACCACAAAATAAACTAAGATATTATAGCTTACTATCCATTGGTCTAAGCCAGTATGGGTTTACAAAATGAAGATTCTGCCTACTAAACTTAGCAGACTTATTTGAAAAAATAATTGAGGCATTAGATGGAGGAAATTGGTACACACCACCTACTTTGACCTGGTAAAGACCTTCAGTACCATTCCGCATTCTGGCATTACCAACAAACTCATCAAATTAAATATACTCCCTTATCCCAATGGACAGTGAACTGGTCCACTGACAGAACCCAATCAATTAGTATTGGGGGGTACATTGTCCTGTAAAATTCTCATTATTAGTGAGGACCCCAAGGATTGGTGCTGCAGTTGCTTCTATTTTTTATTTCTCTGATGTCAAAACTGATATGACGCACCTGCAGCTGACAAAGCTTGGAGATGATTACAAATCTGGAGCTATTATCAGCTCTCCAGAGTACTCCCAGATCTTGCAAGAGGGCATAATACATACATACATATGGTGCCACGACCATGGCCTAAACTGAAATGCTAAAAAGTATAATACTGTGTCCTTTGGGAAGCACAAGTACCCATGTACCTTCCACATAAATGACCCCCCAAAACTGAAAAGGTTGTTAGGGACCCAGGCACATCTGCAGATAAATGGACTCTCCTTTGACCACTTTATATCTATTGTTGTCATAAAGTTCTTCTACCTAGACCACCTCTCGTTCACCAAATGATATCCAGCAGTTGGCTTAAAGGATTAAGGAGCCATTAACAAGCTATTCCTGTAGGCCGGAAGTGCAAAGTTTGATTCTGTGGGCTTTCATTGCCTAACTGTGTGACTCTGAGTAAGTCACTTAACCAGACACCATTCCTGGGTTGAGTGTGAAAAAGGTCTGTGGAGATCACTGCTCTACCCTGGAAAGTAAGTACAAACAAACATCCTCAATGCCCAAGGAAGTTATTATCCCTCTCTACTCCTCCATTATTAGACCTGTAATAGAATATAATGCTCCTTTGATATGCATCCATCTAAACACATAATCCAAATCAAAAAGTCTTAGTGCTTCCTTACCAACACAATCAAGGGCATGATTTCCATAAGCTTTTTTGTCACATACAGATTACTAAGGGGTAACCTCTGCCTACAAGACCTCATATGACCTGATGATATGCGACATCCTACACATTAACAAAACCTGTAGCACCATAAACACTTGTCCAACAGATCTAAATCTGCACCGTGACATAAACACAACCTGCAGGTGGGAAAGATATCTCTCATAAAGAATTTCTCTCCTCTGGAGCAGACTACCCTTCGCTCCTGCTTCAACACAGAAAGTATCACCTAATCTGTCAGCTTGCTGAGTCTTTTCTCCTCCCTCATAGTTTACTTGACTCACTTTAGAAACTGATTTATATATTGTACATTACACTCTGCTTGATTTTACACTGTGCTTGCTCACTTGAATGTATCTAACTTTTTTTTCTATGTAATTAGTCCAAACTATTCTGTTATTGCTTATATTGCTGACTTTTTTGTTTGTAAAATGGTTTGTATTTCACCTGGGCTGATCCTGAAACTAGTCAGTACTAATCAGTGTACTAGCCTGGTAAACAAATATAAATAAAAATAAATTAAGCAAAGTAGCTTCCTATAACCTTGTTGAGTGGATGGGCACCTGAAAACTCACCCAAGGTATGGCCACTCAATCCCTGGTGGGTAGGTTGAGAAAGTATTGGAATTTGTGGTTGCTAATCTACAAATTATCTGTCTGATCAATTACCTAGTAATAACATATGAACTTAATAATTTAGCAACTAAGATCTAAAAATGAAGAGCAGTGCATTGTATTATGGGATAGAGGAAAGGTACCATACAGCCTGGGAAATATGGACTGATGGCCTATCCTAATAGATACAGCCTTAGTTCTAGGAGTTACAGAGTATAAAATGACTCCTGTCAGATCTCACGGCCACCAAAGTTATGAAGCTGTCAGGGTAAAATTAACTTTAACAAAAATGGGTTTAGTAGATTGAAATTACTTCACTATACTTAGTTCCTTCTGTAGATGTAAACACAAATGCAGTTAAGATGTTGTTGATCAATATGCCACTGTTATAAACAAGAGCATATTTCAATGGGCTCTGGCTATGTAATGACATTTCCTATAATTGAGTAAGAAATTAGATTATCCTAATTAAATTCATACTACACTACATGAAATGCAGCTGTAGAAATAGCAGCCTTTTTTTCAGATTTTGAATTTCACATGTGTGTGCAGGCAGAGCAAGATCTAGCACTAGGTGACATAGGAAGTCGCTGAGGGTCTGATGAGGCTGGGGGGGGGCAAAAAAAATACAAAAAAAAATTTTCTTTAATTTTTTTTCATCATTGGATTCTGATCTCACAACTCGGACCTGCCCACCTGTTTCAATCACTATCTCCCCTTGTGAGTTACTGCAGTATGTCGCACATGTTCCTCATAACTAAGCAAGCAATTCAAGTCATGTCAAGCACAGTGATTTTTTTTTAGGCAGTAGCTGGCTTGTTCCATCTAGAAGGAAGGTGGGGGCATGTTCAATTATTTATTTTAGAAATTGGCACTTTTTTAATTTTTAAAAAATTAAAAGTTGTATGCCACAACTCCCACCTTTCTTTTTATATTGAATTAAAAAACATACATATGGGAACACAGGGGATAAAGGCTGTCCCTCTCCCTCTTAATACCTTCTAAAACCGATGTCATTTACAGACAAGGTGGTGAATTACACTTAATAAATAATGCAATAATTAGAATTATAGACTTGTTTGAAAATGTATATTAATTCAGTTTTTTCTTATTCTGTCAATATTTCAAGTTAATAGTATTAATATTTTAAAAGTATCCTTGATTGTACCTAATTATTTCTGGATTTGTCCCTGATTTGTTGAGAGCTATGAATGGTGACTGCTGAATACAGAAAGCAATTCCAATTCTGAAAGTTAAAATAGATATTGCAGTCGACTGGTTCTCTCTCTCACACACACACACACACACACACACACACACACACACACACACACACACGTGTGTATATGTATGTGTGCGTGTGTGTGTGTGTGTGTGTGTGTGTGTGTGTGTGTGTGTGTGTGTGTGTATATATATATATATATATATATAGATCTAGGACTTTTGATCGAAAGATCAAAAGTCCAAATCCATTACGGCCTAGCATACTTACGCAAAAGTGCTTCTTCTACTTACGCGAAAGTGCATTTTACCGAAGAAGCACTTTTGCGTAAGTATGCCTGTTCCGGAGGTCGTACTATGGTGCAGATAAGGGAAAATTCCCTTCTCCCCACTGTAGTGCGATCTCGGAGGGAGAATATTAAAGTAGGGGGATGTGGGGGGCACAGCCCCGCACATAGGGGGGGTGCAGGCGGGCTTGCCCCCCTGCAAAAATGTTAATTTAATGGGGTTTTTTGTTGTTGTTTAACACACTTTGATGAAAGCGCTTTTGTTAAAGTATGTTCAGTGGGAATGGATTCACTCTTTTGATCTTTCGATCAAAAGTCCTAGATCCATATAGATATATAGATATAGATATAAAATATACATACAGAGTCAGATACGCACACAGCTAGTAATTTGTTGCTTTTGCTGTCACTGCCTGGTACTGTGCTTTGCTTTCCACCAGTGGGTTATTAGATTGGCTGTGCTGATATATGATGAAAGCAAATGATTATTGATTATTGATTCTGTCATAAGTCTAAAATATTGTCAAATGCTTATAACTTTCTTTTAGTAAATTTGCAGATGACCACAAGGTAGGCATCATCAATAGTTCTGCCTCAAGATTACTAATACCTTAACAAAATCTTGATCACACTAATTTCTGGAGCTCTAAGCATTGTGCCATTCTAAATGTAAGGTTATAAAGTATAGTTGTCTTTGGTAAAACTACCGCTGTTTCACAGGATCACATAAATTGAATTCACCTTAAGACTGACACAATGATCTGGGATTTAAGAACGTACACAGACAACAAGCCTTCTACCTCTCTCATTGCATCTGTTGTAAGTTCTCACCTAGATCCGAATCCATTCTAACTCTCCTTTAATCTGCCCTCATTTGCCCCATCATAGAATACAATGATCTATTTGGCATACATAGCTTTTAAACTATTCCCCCAACTAGTAATACCCCAGAGTCTTACAAATGAAGGATTCCAAAACTTAAAGAACCAATCTTGTTCAGATAGACTAAAAACTGTCTTATTTATGTGGCTTTTAGACTCCTGTTTGGTGATCTGTGCCTTGACTTGTCAACCCCTGCTCTCTGTGATCTCTTTTTCCTTAAAAATAAAAACTCCACAGTTAATATCTATTTCAAAGAACTATTTCTATACTAAAATATAAAGAAGTCCTGATTTAGGGATAGATTCATCACCCAGTACCTCCTTCACTTATCTAACACTCCTCCCCTGCATAT